>NW_022683512.1:69889-90100 GCF_011630105.1 Anneissia japonica | reverse complement strand
GCAATCCTGCTTCGGGACTTTCATCGTCCCCTATTGGCATCCTTTTCCGAAATTATGGGATTCACCACAATCCCATTAGTTTATCGGTTCTTGGTGTTTTCTTTTTCCCCAACAAAAAAAAAAAAAAAAAACAACTGTGATGGGGAAGCCAGGAGAGGAATTCTAAAAAATAAAAGTGGGACGAGTGACGTGCCGCTGCCCCGGTGATTGGTTGTAAATGACGTCATCTATACGTTGCAGCCAATCACCGGGGGAAATCCACGCACCCTTGGAAGACCCCATGGAGAACCCCGCACGGAGTGCGGAGAAAACCAAGAGAACGGGAGATACACGACGAAGACCTTGAAGATAACATACAGACCTACTTATCACCAATACTTAGAGTGTTAATTCACCCGCTAGTGAATGGTGAGTATGTCCACTTTGTCGTATATAGTATCTCAAGTAGTGTAAGAATCTATAGAGACCTAGCAAATCTCTATAGTATGTTAGTATTTTATCAAGCGTGTGTGTGGGGTCCCTCAAAGCTGCCCGTCGTAGTTTTGGAGAAGAACAATGCTGAATAATTTGCAACTTAATCTCATTATCACAGTCCACAAATGAACACGGCTTTGCAGCCCGGCGTAGCCTGGTAACGAACGCATCAATGGACTCATTAGGTCCCTGTTGTAGTTGCCGAAATGTGTAAATTGCAAAAGGTACGTTTTTCTTGGGCTCAAAGTAAGTTTTGAGCGCTGTTTTGGCGGCATCATAAGTGTCTCCAGAGTTAGCTAATGTTTGGAAAATGTCGTAGAGTGCCTCACCCCCGTAATGGAGGAGAAGTGCTCTCTGTCGCGCAGCATCGGTAATGGCCATCGCCTTGAAAAAATTTTCCAATCGTGCAGTGTACCTGTCAAATTCCTGGCTGTCCTCTGGACCATTCCGTAGCTTAAATTGCGGAAAATTGGGCAGTAATGAATCCATGGTCTCGTCGCCAATGTGATGCTTGAGGTTGAATTGTAAATGTAATATAATGGCAAATAAATGAGACTTGTATACACCAGTACTGTTAATATCTCTCTGTCCATTTATTGTACCCCCTCACATGTGCCCTCTCTACATCCCATAATGATAAAACCGTTTCCAGGAACTTTCTGTCCCAATTAGCAAATTACACAGTACTACAGTATCCAAAATATTTATTTGCTTTATTTTTATATTCTTAGGTTAATTACACACCACTTGCCAAAAACAGGCATTTTTGAAGGCGAACAGGAAAGCTTGCTATTTACCCATGATCTGGGCCTCCTCGAAAAAGGTGCATACCGTTTTGCTGGCCAGATCATAGCCCGGAGTATACTGCACGTTGGACCCGGGTTTCCATACCTGAACCCCTCATTGGTGGCTTTGATGTCTGGGGAAATTCCCAAACTGGACCAGAAGAAGGTCATGGATGAGGATGTCCGTCAGAAACTTAGGAAGGTAGAGTAGACACTAATTCACCCTAACAATGAGAATATTTATATTTTTTTACATCAACTGGATTTTAAAAATTGATTTATTGATTTAACGTCTCGGGGTAAGTTAAGTTTTTCCAGGCTACGGTGCGGAGTGCAGTGAAGGTAACTGAACCGGCTCATACGCTTTGGGGAATTGGCTTACCGTAGGCCGCTCGAGGTGAAATTTTATATTATTTTTTAGTTTTATTATTTCCAAAGTTATTGATCAAAAATTACGAATTTAGTTTTATTTTGTAAAGGAATAATTTGTGCTGATTTGCAGATGCATTTTGCTATTCCGACTGTTTACTTAGTTTTTTAAATATTTTTTTCAAAGTTATTGATTTAAATTAATTATAGGGCCTAAGAAAATTAATGAAAATAATTTGTTTTTCTTTTAAAAAAAATTGACAACACTATATAACTACTTATTTAGGAAAAACATTTCATTATCTTTCAATTCTTATCAAAGAAATTGTTATTACTCTTACAGACAAAATTATATTTAATTATTTTTATGTCACTAAAATAATTTCAAAAATGAAATTTGAAAATGTGGGACTAAATGGGTTAACCAAATGACACACACTCCAAAACATGGAATAATGTTTTTTTTGTTAGTAGTAAACACAAATAATAATCAGTCATTTATGAAATATATGTTAACTTCTTTAATAGATAACAAACGTCCAGACGGAAAGTGAATCCCAACAAGTTGTTGCAGAGGTAGAGGACTGGGCTACAAGTACTGGATGCAACGAGATTTACAATCTAAATCCTAATAACAAGGGGGAAACTGTCAACGCCTTGCTGAAGCAATACATATTCTACCGGTAAGAACCAATGTACATCTTGGCTTTATGTTAAAAAAACAGGACGCTCTCAATACGAATATTCATTGACTGTTGTTAGTATTTTAATGTAAAATTCACTAATGGGTTAAGATAGGTAAATCAAAATGGATCTTACAGAGGAGTCTCTTACATAATACGGTAACAAACGTGTGTATAAATCTGCTATTTCACATCATGTAATAATATTAATGCATTCTTCAAAAAACAATCACTGTCAAAATAACGTCAATCAAAACAAGTATATAATATATGCTAAAAATATTTTAACTGGTTTTAAACAGATAATATTTTAAAATGAGCAAGTTAATTTTAAACTTTATTTTAATATTTTGTACTTTTTCGACACACGTAATGATAATGACTGTATTTTCTTGGGCTAACAGTAAGTAAATATGTTGTGTATTTACAGTTGCAAAGCAGAAATAGATGAATTTACCAATGGCGTGAATGATGTCGGAGGATTTTGGAACTTGAGTCAAGGAAACAAGTCAATGGTACGCTTATTATTGACGGCAAGTAACAAACAAGCACTGACATTTTCTAAGCTAAAGAGTCTCTTTAAGGTTCATTGGACTGAGGGAAACTATTCTCTAAAAGACAAGGAAGACGAAACAATATTTTGTTGGGAGCAGTTTCTTAGGAAATGTGGAGGTAAATGCCTGTGGTCGAGCTAATTTTATACAAGAGATTGCAAAATGCAATTATCGTAATTGATTCATCAGATGATTGTGTTGAATTGATATTTAAAAAAAAAATTAAAAAATCATTTTATTTGATTTGGTTTAACTCTTTCATTTGAATATAAAAATTGAATTTTAACAAAAGTACTAGTACAGTGTATAATGCCTGCATTTAGACAGAATTAATGTCAACATAACGGTGTTATCTGTTTTTGAAATATAGGTATTAACCCTGAAACAATGTTTCCATTAAACCCCAATAATGTGCACTATTTAGTATGTTAATATTGTGATTATTACTGTGATATTTAAAAAATTATAGCTGGAGAATGTGTTGGAAATGTCATAGTCGATGGACATCATATGGAAACGAAAATCGGACTTCAACACATCCTTAAGTTTGTTACTGGAGCTGAGGATGTACCACCAACGGGATTCGACAAATTGTTGGATATAAACTTCTACACAAAAACCGTTGGCAAGAACTATCCAACTGCATCCACATGTGGATTAGAAATACATCTGGCAAGAGGTTATGAAGATGTGGACGAGTTTTGCTCTTTATTTGTAGAGGCGATTTTGTGTCCCCCCGGATTCGGAAAGTTGTAGACTACGATGATTTTTTTTTGTTGTGGGAAGAATTAAATATAATTCAGTGTTACTACTATATTGTATTATGTTTCATTTTGTCCAAGTCCTTCCTGTGCTTGTTTCAGTTTTATCATCGAATTACAACTCCATGGTTGCATATACGTTATTGACAGAAAGTAGTTCTGGAAAGATTGACTACTATAGCCTTGGTGTCACTGGTGCTGAATCTTGCTTGTTGCTGATCACGAGAAAACCACATGTGGTTAGAATAAAATAGACATTTAACCTTGTTGAGAGCCCTCCCTTTGAGGATCAATCTCCTGGTTCAGTCGTTCATATGCATCACCATGCAATGGATTCATTGGTTCAGGAACATTAATATGCGGTGTATGCCTATTATTCATCCGTACATTACTTGCATCTTGCTCTATACCAGTTGTATTCTGAAATAACAAAAAGTAATACAGTATTAGCAATAACCATTATGCCATATAAACATATTATTTGTTCACTTGTGCATCTTGCTCATATTTGTTTCTATAAAGCCTATATTATATAAATGACATCTCTGTTTTGAAAATAACAGTTTCGAACCAACCTCTTCAAAGGTCTCAAGACCAACAGGGTTTGCAGCTGTCCCGAAAACCACATTTGGGATGGATTTTGCCCCACTGTACGAATTCTACCGACCACTCTTGAAGAGATGTATTAATACGGGGTAAAAATACATACTGTAGTGCAAACAGCTGAACTTCGTCTAAATGATGTAAATTTCCTTCGTCTTTCAAATTCTAAAATAATTTGTAAAAATGATGCAAACATCCATCAAACACATCACGCCATAGTATTTCTATTCTTTGGTTATGTGTACTTCTTGTGCCAATTATAACGCTTCTCGGACCTACAGTAAAAATATGGTTAAAATGTAAAAGCTAAACGTTGTGTTATGGAAGCATATGGAATCAGTTTGGTTAATCACAATCAAGTATTTATGCTATAGTATGTATAAAAAGGTACTACTGTCAATACTATTACTAGTAAAACACTATTACACAGCCTATAAGAGTTAACATCCCAAATATTTTATTACATATAAAAAATAAAAATCCCAACGACGTAGGCCTTTTCATTTATTACAGAGCCCATGCACTAAGGCATCTTAGATCTGCTACGACAAGAATGCCTTATAACAAAATTAAAATACATAAATATCTCTATGATGTTACTTTTAATATTAAAGGTGAGGTACATACAATTTTTCTATTCTGGATTTTGCATATTCATTCTTGTTTCAGAATTTTTTACGATTTTTCATGCATTACCGTACTCGCGCGAATAAGCGCCCGGGCGCTTAAAATATTTTTGCACTTTCTCATGGGCGCTTATTCAAACGGGGCGCTTATTCGAACGGGGCGCTTGTGAAAACAGAGTGGAAATTGAGGAGGCGCTTATGAAATAGATGAAAATCGAGGGTTTCTTATGGGAAATTATTAAATTCAAGAGGCACTTTTTAAATTTTTTATTTAAGGATATTACGAATGGTGGTTAGTCGGAAAAGATAATCGTCAAGAGAACATGGCTCATGACAAGAATGCGTGAATGTCATAATAGTGACTAGTCAAATAGCAGATGCAATTAGTGATGGTGGGTAGTGGTTAGCTTGTTGGCCATCGGCCGATTGAGATTAGCAGGATGGGAGGATCATTGTATTTTTTCTTGAAAACTTAGATGAGAATGTGCTAAAGGTCGGAAAAAGAAAAAGAGGAGTAGGACTAGGCATAGACATATGTAAAAAAATAAAGTTGGAAATATACTGTCTGTCCAGGGGTCGGAGTTCTTATCAGTCCAAGAGAAATATACTCATTTTGATATTGACCTATGAAGAATGTGTTTCCACTCTGCAGCTCAAATCATGCCAACAACCACAGTCCCAGGATTAATTGGATTATTGACTTGCTGAAAAGAAGATTTTATGAAATTATTGAGGGGCGCTCATTCAAATTAGAAGTGGGCGCTTATTCAAGCGGGGCGCCAAAGGAAATTGTCACAGGCGGTTATTCGAGAGGGGCGCTTATTCAAACGGGGCGCTTACTTGCGCGAGTACGGTATTTGGCTTGGAGAAAAAAAGAAAAGTGGGTATTTTTTTTAAATTTACGATTTGCATGTACAGTACCTTCGACTAATTTCAGTAAGAAGTACCAATCAGTACCAATCAGAGACAAACATTGAAGACTAAATATTCCAAATGCATGCTTGTCAAATTAAAGGGAACATACATGTCGTATGCATTGTTTCCCATCATCCTACTTTACCATTGCTAATAAGGTACTTAATAAGCATAGGGCCACAGAATACATTCAGTCAGATCTAAAATACTGTAATTTTTGATGTCATTAAATCGTGTGAGACTTTGTCACATGCGAGTAGCTGTTAAAAAAAAAAACAAATTTGACATAAAATACCTCGTGCTTCTCGCATATACTGCCACACATGGACGTTTTCACCACCTGCATCTAATCGTACACGAAGTGGTAAACCATACTGTTCAATTGCTTGGTAAAATGCAGATGACTTGTTATTGGTTGCACATTTTAAATATACTGGTAGCCTACTGAAACCGTCTATCCCACCATGGACGACAAATCCCCATCTTATTTTTTTTTTTAATCAAAAATTCCTAATAAAAAGATTAACTATTCAATTCAGTCAGACCAATTATTTAACTGATATTATTTAACTATGGGTGGAGGTGGGTGGAATCACATTTTTTTAAAATTTTGTCCGTCTAGCCAAGAGATTTCTACCCAGCTTAATTTTAACTTTACAATTCCTTATGAATTTAAACGTTGCACCCACCTACATCAAAGTTGTCTCCAAACCTGGGATAATGTTTAAAATACTTAATATTAAACAGAGTTACATAACATATTAGGCATACAATACTTCAATGAAAAGATACAATACGGCAGTTGACAAAATGGCGACTTCATAAGACGAATCCTTGTGATCTGGTCACTGCTCAGTGCCCAATGAGGGCCACATTCAACCGAAGAAAAACTTTTTGAACAAATAATTGTATAAAAATCAAAAACATGCAAATAACGAGTTGTGTGATAATTATTTCACTGTATTGAATTCTAACCTACCTAATCAATTTGTGGTTTCCATCTATATGCCATAAATGATTTGGTCCTGGAACACTGTAAGTTCTCCTGTGGAGGCGCCTCCTACGTCGAGCAACACTTCCTTACTGTCCACGCGGTGCATTGAATCTCTCAAAACTTGTCTTGGGACCTTTATTCCCCTCTGATGAAGAAATCCCCTTATCATAACTTCGCCACAGTTGGAATGGTTTGATATAATGTCTTTAATGTGATCATCAAGGGTTTGGTCATCTATTTCACTAAACTGAACCGCTGACATTCCATACATTTCCAGACGTCTAAATACTGTCCTCCTGCTAACCTTCATCATATCAGCAATATCTAAAGTACTATATCCATGTTCAACTAAACTTTGTAACTTTTGTCTATCAATAACTTAGCTTGAGTTATTGATTATTTCAGAACATCTATGTCTGATGGAATTTGCTGTAACCATATCTACTCCAAGACGTTGAAATTCTTCATTAGTTAACAACATTACTATATCAATAGTAACCTGTATATATATATATATATATATATATATATATATAATAAATAAATTAATGCATTAATGAATAAATACATATAATATTGACAATATAATATGATAATGGAAAACACTAGGGCAGGTACAGCACACCACAGTAGCCTTGTAAATTATTAATAGAATCTAGTTAATAATGTGGATCAAGTGTAGACCTATATAGTAACATTAAAGCATTTTAGAATACTACTTCTCTAGGCCTAGGCCTAGAGATTTTGAAAAGTCTAAAGTCTTTACTTTTCTAAATACTAAATCTAATCTTGTTAAAATCAATTTATAGGCTTAACGTCTGACCTGTTTAATGCTAATAATAAGAGAATAATAATAATACTAATAATAATAATAATATTAATAATGATAATAATGAATAATAGTAATAGTAATAATAATAATAATAATAATAATAATAATAATACAAATTACATATTATTTATTTAAAAATCAAGCAGTTCGGCTAGCCCAGACCTAATGAGTGTAATAGTAAGGTGGCTGGTGGGAAATTAGTTCATCACGAGGGATTGTAGCTATTGCCTTAGGCCTAGACCTAGGCCTACGCTTTTGCTAGTTTAATTTGTCATATTGATTTCCCTATTTTAACTGGCCTCATTAGGCTACCTACCTCTTCCTTCTCAAAGTTGGCTACAATATCAGTACTAAGATCCATAGACTCTAAGATTTCTTGTATTTTTGTTTTATTATTACCAGCCACCTTCTTTTTTTTTACGGTTACAACAAAGAAGCAACATGTGTAACTAATAAGAGTTTCAATAGACTTGCTGTTACAGCCGTCTGAAAAAACGTCACGTGATATTCAATGTTGTCAATAGGTGGCGGTATAAATTGCGCAATATTGTACTGCATAGTGATTGGTAATGACTGCATGATGATTGGTAATGACTGCATGATTGGAATTACTGCATGATGATTGGTAATGACTGCATGATGATTGGTAATGACTGCATGGTGATTGGTAATGACTGCATGATGATTGGTAATGACTGCTTGATGATTGGTAATGACTGCATAGTGATTGGTAAGTACTGCATAGTGATTGGTAATGACTGCATAATGATTGGTAATGGCTGCATGATGATTGGTAATGACTGCATGATGATTGGTAAGTACTGCATAGTGATTGGTAATGACTGCATGGTGGTTGGTAATGACTGCATGGTGATTGCTAATGACTGCATAATGATTGGTAATGACTGCATGATGATTGTGAACTGAAGGCAGAGGAGGCGTTCCATACGCGCGCACCGCGTCGAAGTTGAAATATTAGGCGTTCGCGTGTTCGACTACAAATTCGTGTGCATGTTCACATTGGAAACGCCAGTCGCGTCTTTGGCTACGTTCAGATCTGTGAGATACGCTAGGCGTATCTAACGCCAGGCGTACGTTAATCCATGGCGTAACTAGCGAGATGTCCAGACTGGGCGATTAATGAACGCTAGCGTAAGTATTCGCGCGAAATATTCGTATTCCTAATTCGTATTTTATTTTCTGTTTACATCTAGGTTTATTTTGATTGGTCAAATCTTGGCTGAGTTCAAAATCACCGATGCGTGACTGTCGTAAATCAGTGGCGTACGCTAATCTGGGGTCTGTTGCTGGATTACCGTACGCAGTGATTGCGCGATAATACTGGCGTTCGCTAAGCCGCGCACAAGTTCACACCACTCGATTAACGTTAAGCTAGCGTAAGTCGTTGTGTCTGAACATAGCCTTTTATTCAGCAACGCGCGCCACATTTCGACGTGAAATTCGCTTGATCGCGTTCAGTGGCGGCCTTAACAGAGAACTAGCAACATGATTTTTTGTTCTAAAGGGGATTTTTGATATGATGATGATGATTTGAGATGATGATGATGCCCAGAGACGACCCGAATTACGACAAGGCTTTCAAGGTTAGATTTTTTATGGATCATGCTGTAAATAATTTTCAGACAGCTTTTTATTCCACCAGGAATGTGTCAGTAGATGAGAGTGTGATTGCCTTCAAAGGTAGAGTTGGTTTCAAGACTTACCATCCAAAGAAACCGCACAAACGAGGGATGACTGCCTGAACATTGGCCGATTCCAAGACTGGATAGGTATTTAATTCGGAACTGTATACTGGGAATAATCAAGCTAATGGCCACGCCACACAGGTGACAGTTATGAATCTTTGTCAACCAATGAGAGGTAAGAAACATCATGTCTATATGGATAATTATTTTTCTTCTCCAGATCTATTTACCCAGCTAGCACATAAAGGTTTGGGTGCATGCGGCACTTTGAGAACAAACAGGAGAGGAACACCCGATGCCATTAAACATGCAAATCCTGCCGTTGGTGATTCTGTGTTTGAAAGAGACGGCAAGTTGCTCTTTATTGCTTGGACGGACAAGAGAAAGGTAAGTGTCTTGAGTACAGTTCACAATTCTATTACATTTGACAGGCAAGTGAGGGAAAGACGTGGACCAAATCACCGTGTAATCAACAAACCATGCGCCATCGAACTCTATACTCAGTACATGGGTGGAGTGGACCAAGCCGACAGGTTGATATGGACTTACCTGCATATTCACAAGAGCGTGAAATGGTGGAAGAAGGTATTCATCTTATAAGAGACAATGCCAACTATGCACGTCCTTCCTCAAGGGCAGGGAGAAAATCGCAAGCTCCACCCCGCCGGCTAACGGAACGTCATTTTGTGTCGATCAATGATGCAAAAACACCAGCTGGGAGACAAACAACGCCAGACTGTGTAGTGTGTTCGAAGAGAGGGGTAAAGCGTCACCAAACACCATACATGTGTAAGGAATGCAACCAGCCGATGTGTCCTGTGCCGTGTTTCCAGCGATTCCACACACTTATTGACTACAAAGCAGAATGCACAAAGGAGTATCACAAATGAACTGTGGGTATGTCGAAATGTCATGTTTTATTATAGATTATAAATGAAAATAACACGATATATAATACTATCATATATATACATGTTTTCTCTAATCTTCAAATATGTATGCATCATATACTATGTGCTTTTGTGAAGGGGTGCAGAAATGTACAGCCTATTCCTCGCTATAATCATCAACCTTGACGTGGTAGCGGGGCTTGTGTGTCTCTGTAATCAGTTGGAGGCCAGACTAATGATGATTCATTTATCAACAATCATTCATATATTTATTTTCATAATTATTTATTTAGTATAAATAAACGGTTAAACTATACAAACGACGACAAAATAATAATTGTTTCATTCTTTTTATATACTTTTTTATATACATTTCATAATAAACAGTAAGTGAACACACTAACCGACTACATAGGTGACTGCAATGTTTACAACCCAAACTGTGAGTATGCTCAAAGTACATATAGTTCGAAAAATTTATAGACATTGCATAGAAAAGGTTTATTAATTACCTTATACATTCTTATATACATTTTATATACAATATAAATGAATGAAAATGTATAAATTATATTAAAAATGTGTGTGGGCTGCGAACACTTTTTATTAAAGTATATTTAAATTATATAGAACAGAAATTATACATAGAAATAACAAAATAATAATTTTTTATTTGATTTATAAAGATTTGTACCTGTCTCTTATACACATCTAGATGTGTATAAGAGACAGATATACATGTATATATATATATATACAAAAAAATAAACTCACAGTTTGACGAACTTCAAGTCTAAATGCAAAGGATGCCATCACTAAACTATGAGTATGCCAAATGTAAATATATGTTGAAATAATACACTGCAATGGAAAAAAGAACATGCGTTAATTATGTCATACTATTCATATACTTTCTTATATTCTTTTTATATAAAATATACACTAATACTTCAAGTGAAAGCAAAATACGCTTGCAATAATTTCCATTAAAATATTTGTAAAGTAGAAACAGATTTGTTGACATTACACATACAAAATGATACAGAATACTTTTATATCTTTTTTATATACATTTTATATCCAAAAATGTTCAAAAATTACATATCATATATTAACATATAGCTAAATATGTAAGGAACAATTTTCTTTAAAAAGAAATAGATTTGGTTGAAATTATACATAGAATTGATATAAAAAACTTATTTTATAAGCTTTGCATTTTTTATATATACTTTTCATATACAAAATGAACTCCAAAATTTACAAATCATATATCAAAAGATAGCTAAATGTATAAGAAACATATGTTTTTAGAAATGTTTTTTCATAAGTTTTACAGAAACAGTCAAAAAACACATGTGAAGAGAGTAGCCTTCAAAACCAGTAATAACAAGTGATAGTACTAAATATAAGACAGTTCCCTGTGGTAGTACACACTGGGAAATTCGGTATGTTAAGGGTTAACAGAGAACTAGCAACATGATTTTTTGTTCTAAAGGGGATTTTTGATATGCCATTAATAATAGAATCAACCATAAACTCGATTTTTGGCAATTTTTTATTAAGTTATAGGCGATTATATACGATTTTACCATGACGTCACTGGAGAAAAAGTAACAAAAGATCGTGTAAATAGCGCCACGTAGGGTATCCGCCGCGTACGATGTTTACCTGCATGCTGTAACCATGGCTGTAACTTTTGTTGACAATCGCTGATGCAGTTATCAAGTCCTATGCAAAATCAATACATCAACCTCGGAGGAATGTGTTTTACCACATCATTTTTTTTTTTTTAATGCGGCAATGTACTTCTAGGCCTAACTTTTTATGATTATCCTTGATTGTCCTGGAAATTTGATTATTTACCATTTATCCAGTACTGCAGGTTGCCTAGTAACAGTAAATTAAATAAGAAAAGTTTCCACAATACTCTTGTGAGAAGCAGGTCAAGTCTTTGTACCGGTACGTCTTTGCAGGTCAAGTCTTTGTACGCCGCCAATTCAGGAATATTATCCAAGAATGTCAAATGCTGAAAGTGGCTGACTGGTGGCAGTGGTTCAGACAAACAAATTGAGTTGTTGGCCTATATTTTAGTAAAGCGGTTCTTTGTTAATCTTGTATATTAATTATGTTTGTATGAAAATTAATTCAAACAATGATAATCATAAACTTTGTTGATATCTGCTATGGTGTTTTTATTTACTTTCTGTTGTGTGTTATAAACATTAATATTAAAATTAAACTTCAGTTCAGCAGGTCTTGTTGCACATGCTCAGCCCTGTGAATTTGCTTTAGGTATTTCATCACTCTCCAGAAGTTTACACTGGCTTTGCACGAATACACATGTTTGGCACTACCCATAGTGCGAGATAGTTATTTAACAATTAACGTTACCATGGGAACATGTACTTCTACAGTTTTGTTACCCTGATTGCGTTCGTGTTTAAAGGGCCTTTACATTTAAAAGTCCTTGATTTCATAGCGAAGTTACAAAATCATTGAAAAACCAATGCCGGTCGGCAGTCTATCAGGGATGTAGGTAAAAATGGTCCCGGTAAAAATGGCCCAGGAAAAAATGGCCCCGGTAAAAACGACCCCAGTAAAAATTGTCCCAAATGACAAGTAGGTAAAAATGGCCCCAATTAAAAAATTCAGTAATAGAAATTATATTTTTTTTTTCATCTTCAAATATTTAAATACTGTAATAAGCAAGAATTGAATCAATTATAAAATTTTAAAAAAGGGTGAAAATCGTAAATTTATAAATAAGTTTTATTATAAAATTTTTAACAAAAACAAGGTGAAAATCGTAAATTTATAAATGAGTTTTATTTTTCCTTTGAAAATAAGACCAATTTATGTAATTAAAAAAAAATTCTCTAAAAGTATTTGTTTTTTAGGAAATACCATTACACAGCAGATGCAAACAATGTACTGAGAGATTATTGGAAAACAATGGCCATTAAATAACATTTCTGATAGTAGAAATGAAGGTTTAAAAAACGTTATTCCACTAACAAAGTAGAAGAATGACATACATACAGTACTTCAACCCTTTAATTATGATGGTAGAACTCTCTTTTTCTTAAAAAAAAAAATATAATTTGATGCTCATATCAACCCACTGTTTGTGGGGTTTAATTATAATTTAACATTTATTTAATATTTATAAATATGCACGATTTATGTTGATTTATTGACTATGTTGTTGCTATTTTTTTTAACAGTTAAATGGGAAAAAAATAAAAAGTATAATTCATGGCTTTTTTTTATTTTTGAAAATGTCATTGAATAATGCAATTCCTGCAAAAAGTAAAACGTAAATGGCAATTTATTTGATGTTAGATTCCTTTAAAAAACTAAATTATTTCAGTTAAAAAAAATGCATATAATGATTTATTATTGGGGCCATTTTTACCTACCTGTCATTTGGGTCCATTTCTACCGGGGCCATTTCTACCGGGGCCATTTTTTCCGGGGCCATTTTTTCCTGGGCCATTGCTACCGGGGCAATTCTTATTGTACACCGTCTATCAGTGCTGGTAGGATAGATATAAAAGTTTGCGTGGCCTTTAGCATTATAAATGTTTAAATACAGAGATAAAATTAACATCTAAAGCATAATAATAATTGACCTTAATATCAATAATAATAGGCCTAATAGTAATGAATAATAATAAATAATAATACAGTAAATTGTATGAAGATGTGTACAGAACTATAGAGCATAAATAGTACAGTAAATCAATAGTTTTTTACATTTATAAACATCTAAGTATATATGAAATACACTAATATAATTTAACGTCTCCACAACCTACAGTACACCAATCGAGAGAGTTATAAGAGAGAGTTGATAAACAACCCTGTCCCTGTTTTTTTTTTTCCATCTAACACTTTAGCCATGAAGATAAAGTCCCAGATGTTAATGGGACTCGCATACGCGCACTTTTTCTTTTTGTTTGTGTTTTCTTGTTTGTTTTTTGCTTTTTTTGGTTAAACTTAATTGAAATATTATATATAAATATAATAGGCTTAGTAAGTTCTCATAATAGGTCACCATTTTGTTACAGCTCTAATTATTACCAAATTTTAATTTTTTTTCTTTAGATGAATAATGTAAGTGTTTTTTTTTTAGATGAATAATGTAAGTGTTTGCTCAATGAATGTTAGAGGCCTTGCCTACCCAAAAAAAAGCGTGCACAAGTTTTCAATTGGTTTAGTAACTCAACTTACTCAATTTTTTTTATTCAAGAAACTCATAGTGAAGATAAAACGGGAAAGATATGGAAAGACGGATGGGATGGGGATATATTTTTTTCACATGGAACGTCTAGCAGTCGAGGAGTCTGCATTTTGACCAAAAAAAATCACTTTAGAAATTACAAAGTTATATAATGATACTGATGGAAGAATTTTAATTTTAGATGTAAAACTAAAAGACCAAAATTTTACCCTTATCAATGTGTATGGCCCAAACAAAGATGATCC
The DNA here is from genome assembly GCF_011630105.1 of Anneissia japonica. Lineage (NCBI taxonomy): Eukaryota > Metazoa > Echinodermata > Crinoidea > Comatulida > Comatulidae > Anneissia > Anneissia japonica. The sequence continues at coordinate 75,417 of NW_022683512.1, read as the reverse complement.
CGAATTTTTTGAAAGTATATCAACAAAATTAAAGGATTTCTGTTGTGAATCCATCATTTTTGGAGGGGATTTTAATCTTGTTTTAGACACTTGCATAGATAAAATGGGGGGAAGAGCACAAACTAACTTTCACTTACAAAATTCTAAGATCAGTTATGGAAGCTTATGATCTAAATTTATCTATTATCAAATATCTATTATCTATAATTCAATGTCGTCTCGATTTTTTTCTCGTCTCGCATAACCTCTTTGTCCAAATCAACACAAGTGATATTAAGAGTGGTTTTAAAACTGATCATTTAATTATCTCCATAGAAATAACCCCAGCCAACGGGGCTAGAGGAAGAGGGTTTTGGAAGTTCAACACCTCCCTTCTTCTAGATTTAAAATATATAGACAAAGTAAAAACCTGTATTAGAGAAACAAAGCTAAACAATCCAGACTTAAATCCGAGTCTTTTTTGGGACTATCTAAAATTTAAGATTAGATCGCTAACAATACAATATTCTTCTGAGGTTGCAAAAGAACGTAAAAAACAGTTAAATAATTTACAAGATGTCTTAAATAGCCTTGAGGAACTATATGGTACCTCTCCATCACATCAACTTTTAAAAAATATTGAAGAATGCAAGTCTGAAATTGAAACCATATATGAAATAAAAACCAATGGCGCAATGATAAGATCCCGTGCACAGCATATAGAAGAGGGTGAAAAAAATACGCGTTTCTTTTTAAATTTGGAAAAAAGAAATCAATGCAAAAAAGTTGTCACAAAACTTATTAGGGATGATAAAACAATTGTTACTGATCAAAAAGATATATTAGGAGAGGAAAATTCTTTGAGCATTTGTATAAATCAGAAAATTCACGAGCATGTATAGTTGAGAATTTCCTTAATGATGACAAATGTCAAAAATTAAATGAAAACCAACAAAAATCATGTGAAGGACTATTCACAATAAATGAATGTCTCAAAGTGTTAAAATCAATGCAAAATAACAAATCCCCGGGCTCAGATGGTTTTCCAACCGAATGGTATAATTTTTTCTTCTGTGATATAAGCCAGTTCTTTATAGAGTCATGCAATTTCTCGTTTCAAAATGGCATCATGTCTTCTGATCAACGTAGAGGTATTATAAATCTTATACCAAAAAAAGAGAAAGACTCTACATATCTAAAAAACTGGGGGCCGATAACCTTACTCAACACGGATTACAAGATAATTGCTAAGATTATCGCTAATCGTCTTAAAGTAGTGCTCCCTCACATTATTTATCATTCGCAAACAGGCTTCTTAAAAGACCGATTCATAGGTGAAAATATCAGACTTACTCTTGACACTATTGAACATATAAACAAGAACAACATGGAAGGTATGATCCCCATGGCTGACTTTGAAAAAGCCTTCGATAAACTAGAATGGCCATTCATATTAAAAGTATTGGAGTTTTTTTAATTTTGGGAAAGATTTTATTGATTTTGTTAAGGTATTATATTCAGATATCTCTTCATGTGTAATCAACAACGGGCATTCTTCCTCCTTTTTTTCAGTAAGCCGGGGTCTTAGACAGGGCTGTCCCCTTAGTCCATACCTTTTCATACTATGTAGTGAAATTTTAAATTCAAATATAAGAAATAGTAACGACATTGATTGTATCAAAATTGAAAACATGGAGGTAAAAATAAGTGCTTATGCAGACGACACCACTCTGTTTAAAAAAAATATCAACTCGGTTCAAAACACACTAGATATCCTGAAAGAATATAAACATTACTCTGGCTTAAGTATTAATCTTGAAAAGTCAGTTGTACTTCCTTTAGGAGTGTATAGAAAAAAAACCTCTAAATTTAACTGGGACAGGTTTACGATGTACAGATGGCCCAGTTAGTATGTTAGGCATCACTTTCACCACTACACAGACAGCCACTACACTTGACAATCTTTTTGAACTAAATTTTATCCCGAAGTTTGAAAAACTTAAAGGAATTCTTCGAATCTGGTCCATGCGTGATTTGACACCTTTCGGAAAAATTACCATTGTTAAGTCTCTAGGTATGTCACAATTTACTTTTTTGTTTTCAGTTTTGCCAAATCCCCCTGCTGACTTTATTGGGAATCTAGAATCCACAATGTATAAATTTGTATGGTCTGAAAAACCAGATAAAATTAGTAGAAAAACAATAACTGGAGATTATATTGATGGAGGGCTACGAATGTGCCACATTAACTCTTTTATAAAAGGTCTAAAAATTATGTGGATCAAACGGTTGTTGAACTTGAATAACAACGGCACATGGAAACTCTTTTTTAAGCTCTACATGAAACACCTTGGTGGAAATTTGTTTTGCTATTGCAATATGAAATGTACTGAAAAATCTATCACTAAAATTCAAAATTGTTTTATAAAAGATGTTATTTCTCTGTGGTGTGTAGAAACCTATAAAACCCCAAATTCTAATTTTGAAAATCAAATTCTGTGGAATAACTCTTTAATAAAAATTGATGGTAAAACATGTATAAAATCTAATTGGATAGATAATGGCATAGTAACTGTAGCTGACATTGTTAACTCCAATGGTAAAATCATGAATTATAATGATTTTACTGAAAAATATGAAATTAGTGTTAACTTTTTGGAATACCTGTCTATCACTCAAGCTATCCCTAGAGCTTGGAAAGAAAATCTCCAAATAAACAATAAAATAAAAAATACTCAAGAACATCTGTTAGATGAAATGATGCAAACCTCTAAAGTATGCAAACTTATTTCTGATCAAAGTAAAAATATAAGTATTTAAAAACCCAGTTGCTAAAAGCAAATGGGAAAGGATGTTTAATGATTTTGATTTAGACTGGCCAGAAATCTATTTAAACCCTAACAGATGTCTGAAATCTACTAGAATCAGATATTTCCAATATAGGATTGTACATAGAATACTGCCCTTAAATGATTTTCTTTTTAAAACTAAAATAAAAAATTCAAATGTTTGCACCCTTTGTCATTTAGAGCCTGAGAAAATTACACATTTTTTTTGGAATTGTAAAATTACAGAAAACTTCTGGAAAAAAGTAAATTCAATTTTACTAAGAAACAAAACAACCTTAACTCTAAAGATTGTTTGTCTTGGTGACGGCGTTTGTCTCAGTACTAGCTATGTTATTTTGCAAGCTAAATATTATTTATACACCTGTCGCTGCAGAAAGGAAGTGCCAACACTAAAGAGTTCGACTTGAAAAAGCAATCGAAAAGGAAATTGCAATGGCAAACAATTCACTTCATAACTGGACTGACAAATGGAGTAACATTGGGTGTAGTCCCTTCCCATATATACTGTAAATTTAATTTATTCCTATTATCAAACATGCTTTTAAGAAACAAATTGAAACATTAAGAATAGTAAAAAGAATAAAGGAAAAAAAATATATACACTAAAGGGGAAAAATAAAGTAAGGAAGGAAAAAAAAATATATATTTTTTTTCTTGGAAGTATTGAGTCTATTGATATAAACAATGGAAAGAAAAAATAGGGTTCACTGTTGCTGAACTTCATAAACAAGCAGTAAATAACGGTAAAAGAAACAACATAGTAAAAAATTAAAAATATAAAATTCAAAAAAGAAAATTAAAAAGGGAAAAAAAGGAAGGAGGGAAGAGGGAAGGAGAAAACCCCCCCCAAAAGAAAACATTTATACCCTGAATTAGAGAGTTCTATTGCGATTGAAGCAAAGCAAAATAGGGTTCACTGCTGCGGTAATTAACAAACAGTAAGTAACAGTAAAAAAAAAAACCAATATAGTAGAATATTTAAAAATATAAAATTTAAGAAAAAAGAAAAAAAAAAAAGAAGAGAAAAAAAAAAGCAAAATTGGGTATACTACTGTGGTTAACTAACAAAAAGTAATAGCAAAAGAAAACAATATAGTAGAATATTCAAAAATATAAAATGAAAATTGATCTTGAAATATAGAGTTCTAATAAAATTGAAGGTATACTAAACATTGTATGAGTACATTATGTACATTAGCACAGAAATCTTCAAATCTATTCATTTAGTATTGTTATCTTACATTTAAAGAAAGGAAACTTAGAAGAAGCAATTAAATTATTATTTGTATCGGTTATTATATTTGAAATTTAAATACAACAATGAAATTTATGTGTTAAAATACAATTGATAAATAAATGATACCCAAAAGATACAGTAAACAGTATAGTAATATATTAACTTGAGATATTGAAGATTATAATTTATATTTACTTAATATTTGTGTTTATTTATTGTGGTCTTCCTTATGCAATACTGAACAATTCAAATGTGAGGTCTCACCACGAAATGAGACGCATCGTTGGTGAAATCATATTGAGATATTCACCAAAACAGGCAAAAGTCAACATTTTTCACAAAATTTTGATTTTAATGTTTTTGAATAACTTTATACTTATATTTTATGATTGTATACTTTGTAAGTGAATTTCCTTGCCAAAACAGTGTTTTCTGCACATATTCTGTAATTCTAGTCATATTATTTGTACAGGTTAGTTTATTTTTTAGGCCAATTTTCTCAAAAAATTGTTCTTATACACCTAAACTTTGGGTGCTCACATCTCTGGATTTACTTATAGTAGGGAAGCCATTCGGGGACCAAGTGAAAGCTTATGATGTGATCTGACCAAATGTAATTTAAGCCCTCTTTAGTTTATATTGATTCAGTTGATACTTCTTTCATTTTACTTCATTCTACAGGAAACAAAGGGATGCTAAATAAATAAATTTTGCTGTAAAAGGTTCTACACTTTATAATGTATTAATAATTATCCCTTGTTATACGTTGAATTAATTATGCAATATTTTATACATCTTTTATAATTTGTATACTTATTCTTGTATTTTAGAAGCTATGAGGCAAGTTTAATTTTAATTATTAAGAAATAGATTGATTTGTCAATGTGTAGTATAGTTTAAATGTTTATTTAAAAATACAAAGTTGTTAACATTTCTAATAAAACAGTAGTTTCATCAGAATGAAAAAAATGAGGTTTACTGCTGAGATAAACATACAAGCAGTAAATAACGATGAAATGGGTGTTGTTTTTTCCTTTACAATTTACAATTTTGACTTATGCAAAAGAAAAAAAAAAGAATGAAATTGGTTGAGAGCTGTTTAAACGTTCTATTAAATGTGTGTAGGTATATGTGTATGTATGTGTATATGTATTTGTGTGGGTGGGCATACATATGTGTGTGTATTTATATGTATGTATGTATATGTATATATTTAAATGTATGTATATGTATATATATGTATATGTGTGTGTATATGTATATATATGAAATATTATGTTATGTTTAAGTACTGCAAATGAAACTGGTAAATTAATTTTTACATTTATTTTATTTATTTATTCTTTTTTTTCCCCTCTGTGTAATTTTATTTTAATTTTATTTATTTATTTATTTATTATTTATATATGTACATGTGTGTGTGTGTGTATATATTTTTATATATATTTTTTTTTTTGTGTGTA
>NW_022683512.1:63035-69799 GCF_011630105.1 Anneissia japonica | reverse complement strand
CCCCGCGGAACAAAAAAAAAAAAAAAAAAAAAAAAAAAAAAAAAAAAACCGAGTTATTCTGGCGCATCGGTACCACAAAAGGCACTGATGTTGTACGCGAACATTTGTGTGCCGAGGAGAGTATTCTATTCCAGTTCAGCCCTGCTTACTTTACATGTACTTTCCCATGCTCGGGGAACTTGTTTGTCCAACAAACAGAATTTGAAACGAACGTGAGAAAAAGAGACAGATCAGTCACCTCCGAATTAGAGTAAGATACAACTTAATATACACTTAACTAACATGCATTTAAAATAAGTACAACATACATGTTTTATAATCAATCGTAAAATTGCCGATATTTTATTGTTAAGCTATATAATGTGTCCCTAAAATTTGGAAAAAATTTGACCTGGAATGTCCTGGAAATTCTTTGCTTAAAAACGTACGAACCCTGTGTTCGGCCATTGCAAGCTTCTTTGAGGTCAATGATGTTCAGATTATGCCTAGGCATATAATTTGATATGCCTATCATTTGATATGCATTCAGCGGTTGTCAACAAACGAGTTACAGCCATGGTAACAGCATGCACGCAAAGATCGTACGCGACGGATACCCTACGCGGCGGAGCCTACCCTACGCGGCGCTATTATTTTACACGATCTTTTGTTACTTTTTTGCCAGTGACGTCAGGGTAAAATCGTATATGATCGCCTATAACTTCATAAAAAAAATAGCCAAAAAACGATTTTAAGGTTGATTCTATTATTAATGGCATATCAAAAATCCCCTCTAGAACAAAATATTATTTTGCCAGTTCTCTTTTAAATAACACCTTCCCCTGATTCACCAACTGTCTCATGAATATTTATTAGGAGATTCCAGCTGCTGTTATGTTCAGGGTTTCCAATGACATGCGATACAAGGCTTAAGTGGTACTAGGTTACTGTAGGCATCACGTATTAGGTGTAATTTTGTCCTACCTGACGTGGAAATGTACTGAATGCTCAGTACGTGTGAAAACAATTGCGAAAAAAAGTTGTTCTCGGGTGGAACTCGAACCCACGATCTCCAGATCACTAGCCTGGCATCATACCTCTATGCCACTGAGCTTTCGCCTGATGGCCAGGGTGGAATTCGAGTCCAAGTAAGCAGCGGGTACTGCAATGTTGACAGTAATTGTTATTGTCGTGATGGAATAGAAAATAACTTGATTTGCGTCAGGAGAATCAAGTATAGGTGTAATTTTGCCCAACCATGTACTGAATGCTCAGTACGTGTGAAAACAATTGCGAAAAAATCGCAAGTTGTTCTCTGGTGGAATGTAGGCATCAATGTAAGCACTTGAATACACTTTGTAATTGTAAAAAAAAAATGTCTAAAATAAACAATAACAATAACAACTTGACAACAATCTTCAGAACATCGTTTCAACATTTATTCATATAATTGTCCGTCCTACGGCGAACCAACAATCCGGTAAACTACAATACAATAGAACAAGTCCTCATAGCGTACGATAGGCACAGCCTAGCCTATAAATTCGCTTTAGCCTAATATTTATGTTTAATTATTGGCCTAGGATTACGGTATTATTACTTTACGGTACTATAACTTTTACGATAACTTTAGCATTAATATTTAAGCTTCCAGAAATAATGACTGTACCTGGATTTGGGATTTAGAAACGATTATAAACTTCAGTAATTCGGATGACATTCGAGCTGTTTACTACTACTACGGTACGTCTCAATGCTGCATAAATTATCTTCTGCATACGCCATACACGCACAAACAAAGTTACGCACTTACAATTATAGGGGGCGCCATTATAAAAATTTCTAGAATCACTTCTCCAACATGGCTCCCTGCAAAATGCATCTTGGATCACATCAACATCATTTATTTTGCATTATTTTTTTTTTATTATATCTATCAGTCCAATTATTCATTATTTAACTTTCAATTAAAGTACAACTTTTAACTTTAACTTTTAACGCTTTAAGTCATTAAACTTTAAGATCAACAAAAAGGGCTCCAAGACGGGGAATTCCTCAGTTCTCTTCTGCAGGCACCAAAAGTACTAGTTTGTGAATTGGTCTGTTCAAGTAACTCATTGGTTGTTGTCTGGCACCACTTTCATTTAGGTCTTGGTAACCCATCACGAATAATTTCACCTTCCGAACAGCATCATCCTCACTTGGGTAGACTGCCTCCACTTTTTCAATCTTCCAACGGTTCTGTGGTAGATTCTCATCTTTCATAATTACAACATCTCCATATGTAGATTCCGTTGTTTTTTGAACCATTTTCCTCTTGGTTGTAAAGTTTGCAAAAACTCTTTCTGTCAACGCTGCCAGAATTGATTGGCTTTGTGTTGCACACGGCGCCATCGTTGCTTACAGTATAGATCTGGACGCTGGAAGTTTCCAGGTGGTGATAGCAGCACTTTCGTTTTCATTGTCAATAAGTTATTTGGTGTCAATGGTGCAGGTGTATTTGGATCCGATAGATTATATATTGTCAGTGGTCGTGAATTCACGATCCCTTGAACTTCACTGATGACTGTACGAAATGACTTGTCATCCAATTGACTGCCACATTCGTTGAGGAGTGGTTCTAAAGCTGCACAAACAGTCCTGATTAGTCGTTCCCAGACTCCGCCAATGTGGCTCCCTGATGGCACATTAAACTGAAACTGTACCCAATCGCAATGATGCTGGAGCAGGAACTCTCCAATCCTCTTCTGGTCAATTTCTGATATCAGCTTCATCATCACATTGTTTGCACCTACGAGATTGGTACCGCAATCAGACCTTATTTGCTTAGCAGGCCCCGTATGTTTAGAAAGCGGCGTAGAGCGTTATAAATGAATCGGTCTCCAGAAAATTTGTAGTCTCTAGATGAATACTTCGGGATGACATACATGTACAAAGGACTCCATACCTCTTCACCTGGCTACCTCTTTCCTTGATTGTGAAGGGTCCAAAGAAACCAACAGCACAGTATGTAAATGGTGGTTCTTGATTCAATCTGTCTAAGGGTTGGTCAGCCATTTTCAGAGTAACTAGACTATCTCTCATTTTCATGCAGATGACACAGCTAGATATATATACTGTGATACAGCGCTTGAACCGTTAATAACCCAAAACTCATTTTGTCGGATATGGTTATGAGTAGATGTTCTGCCCATATGGGTATGTGATTGTGTCTTTTCACTAGACTCGTTACATGGTCTTTCTTTAGTAATATTATAGTGTGCTTATATCTTCAGGCAAATCTGCTCTACTCACCCTTCCTCCGACCCGAATGATACCATTACTATCATTGTAAGGATCCAACTTATACAATGAACTGGTCTGTTTCAGACTTCTGTTTCTTTCTTTTTACATCGACATCGGTCACTACAACCACCAACCACCTTAAGACTTTGCAGGATACAAATTTCTTCTGCAAAATCTTTTTGCTGTAGGACCCTTAAGATAGCTATTTCGCCTTCCTGCAATTCATCAACACTAAGCAGCTTTGTGGCTGGGTATTTCTTTTTGGTTGCAACTTGTGTGTGTGTGCGTGTGTGTGTGGGTGTGTGTGTATGTATGTGTGTATATATATATATGTATGTATATTGATATAAATATTTTTTCTTTTTTTTCATTTGTCTCTTAAAGGAATACAAACTTTTCTGAATTTTGGTACTGTAATTTTGCTTGAATTAAATTAATTAATATTTAGATAAAACGACAGAAATTAAAGATATGTTTTTATGTTCATGAAGTTAAAGGAAAAAGGAGGAAAGGAAAAAAAAGTAACTGTTATTTAAGTTTATGATAGATACCCGAATTTATTTATTTTTTTTCCTTTTTGACTTATGTTGTCTTTTCTTAAATAATTTCCGAAATTAAGCATTATTACCGACTCTATCTAAGAGATATTGTTTGTTTTGTTATGTCCTGTTTTGTGTGAAATGAAATTTACTACGCCTTTGATAGTTTAAGTCTTGAACTCTCTAATATGTCCTTGTGGTTAAAAGCCATCAAACTTACTCTAAATATCTTGTGAATAATAGATCGATCGACAGGATATAGTAAATACACATTTAAAAGCAATAAACCAAGATGCAATAAACATGTTTCTGCTAGTGTATCACACAGTCATCTTCAGTAAGTAAACTAAAAACACTAAAAATTAACAAATACTCCACGTCAGCTTATATAGTGCCAGTAGTACACGTATGCTTAGCGATAAAGATGTTTGACTAATGATTATTCATAAATACGCCACGTCAGCATACACTGCTCCTTTGGTGTACGTATGCTTAGTGATGCAGGTGTATTGAGGGGTACGGTAATAATTATTCATACTGTTGTGGACTCTTCTATTATACAAAAAGGGTGATATTATAATGCTGAACTTGTTTGTTCAGTGAAAGATCATTCCATTTCATGTGTAGGGCCTCTTAATTTTTAGTGGATAACTACTGTTAGACTGATTTAATATTTTGAAACAATCTTCTTTGCTAAAGGAATTGCAATGTGTGTTTTTCTTAGATGTTTGTATATGTGTGATTTGTTGTCGTATACCAAGTTTTTCGTGATTTTAATACAAAATGTATGTGTGTATGGGTGGGTGCGTGTGGGAGTGTGTGTACAGATTCAATTGCTTTTTTCGGATTATATTTTTCTGTTCACAATGAAAACGTCATTTAAAGGGTTCTTTTTTTATTTCCATTTTATTTATGCTCAAAGCATGAACCAAAGATATTACATTTTTGATAAACAAAAACATATAGTTTCTGTTTACAGAATTATTACCAAATTTATTTTAACTAATTTTAGACTTTTGGCTTATTAAACGGTGTGCAAACAATGCGTAAATAACAACAGAAATATTAAAACCTATTATCTACTAACCTGAATCTAATTTATTTTACCTAATTATTTACTGAGTAAGATAATACAGTAAGTATATCAGTAAAGTTGATTTATTATAATTATTTACTTATTCATTTATCCGTACTGTGACTCATAGTGAGCATCTTCTAAGGGTAAACAAAAAGACAGAATATTAAGCAAACATAAAAAATATTCAATATGAAGAACAAAGCTTGTCAATACCATATTTCAGTTAATCCTCTAATCTCGAAGCTTCCCTGATGCCCATTTATTAAATAGTTGGAGACCACTGTTAACGTGGTCACCATCAGGTCATAAATTAACTGGAGACCACCTGTTATGTGCAGTCTCCATAGAGTGGTTTCTATTGGAAACCGAGGATAAATAACCAGATACCAGGTTGGCCTTAAATTAGAGGGTCTATGTTTATTAGTAACATTATGGTATTATTTACAACATATACAGTTTGTTAGGGGATCGAGCAGTTACACAGATAAACTGAACTTTAAAAGTTCCTACACATTAATTTTAAATTTTAACCTCATTTAAAAGTTCCTACACATTAATTTTAAATTTTAACGTCCTTTAACAGGTCTAGTATCCAAATAATTGTTATTGGTACGAAAACAAATATGAAAGTTATTGAGGTGTGTTATATTTAGACTAATAAAAGTATCTGAGTACAGTTTATACAAATTGAATTCTATTATTTATGTTGTTCATTCTTATAAACAAAAAATCAACCTTACATTTTGGAATTCAATAAGTTATAACACATTAGACAAGTACCTCAAAACGCTTAAATTGTCATTGTCAAATCTATTTTTTTTCTATTGTAATTTGACCAACGATACTGGAATATATGGTGTCCTCTTCAGTGTGAGTGATTCCATGATTAGAACCATGACGATGGGAGAACAACCTCAAATCCAGATCAGCATAAAGGAGGCCCTCTACATTCTAAGGATATTAAAATCAAAACATAATCAATAAATGATATCTATTATAATTAGAAGAAAAGATAATCATCATTAAATAAAATGATGTTTAGCCATCTCATAGGCGCAAGCTATTTTGATAATGGACATAGACAAATGTGGCCAGCCCCTATTTTGCAATAAAATATTTAAATGTATAAGTTTTAAGCCTACATTAATTTTTTTAGAACAGTTTAGCATGGACACATTGTTTAAAATTGAAAATGATAGAAAACAAAAATATTAAAATAAATATACGACAGAAAATTATACATTTTATTTATTTTTTTAAATAATAATTGCTTACAGAAAAAAATGCTCGTATCTTTGTATATCCACCGTTAATTATTGTGGCATTCACAATACAGTTATATAGACCTACTAAATATTTTTAAAAAGGCAGGAAGTACTGTAGAAACCTATGCCAGCACACATTTTAGCGATTTCAATAAAGTATTTATCAGCTTTTTATTAAAGCGACTAATAACATATATGCCCCAAAACTGATTTTTAGAAAATGTGCTTGTATATTTCACACCAAACAGCAAGTATCTCGTCAATTAAGTAGGAATTATTGCTGTATAATGTAAGGCCCCTGTATGATCCGTTAAAAGAAAATGATATTGGCTATTATATACAGATACTCAAATTATATACAGATACTCCACATAGGATGGTATTCTGGGCTCCACTACTTCCCACATTACGTGGTGGCTCCAGCTCCAGTACCATGCTCAACCCAGTAAATGTCATTGGGGCAGAATACAACCAATATATATATATATATATATTACACAATTTCTTTATTCATTTATTTACAGGACTACATTCGTTGAGAGCTATGCTACACGATGTATTTATTAAGTCCTTTATTCGAACACTGTATTTACCTTTCTTTGATGATTTATATATGAT
>NW_022683512.1:52788-62616 GCF_011630105.1 Anneissia japonica | reverse complement strand
GATGTTCCCGCGGAGTCTCGCTCTCTCGTGGGGGTTCGTCGACTAGCCAAGCTGCGTCTTGTTGGAGGCTCACACTTTGTATAGAATAAAACCGTTAACATCCAGCTTACTTGGTGTCTGGCTCATTCATTGAAGTCCGAAGTCATCTAGTAACATCCATAGCTGTCTCTTATACACATCTAGATGTGTATAAGAGACAGTCTTTAAAGAGTGTAACCCTTCTAGTTTAGCCCAGTAGGTCTGTCTCTTATACACATCTAGATGTGTATAAGAGACAGCATATATACATTATATATATATATACATATATATATACATATATATATACATACATATACATATATACATTATATATACATATACACATATACATATATACAACACATATACATATACACATATACATATATACATTACACATATTATTATAAACTTTAATCCAAAATACAAATAAATTTGTTTTTGATAAGTAACAGCTATAATGTTAAACTTAATTTTTTACAAAATATAAATAAGGACGTTTTCAATAATAAAACAAATATACAATATTACTTAACTAAAAAGTTTACTATAAATAAAACAATATTCTATAACTGTATTCTCAATCCATCATGCTATTCCAATATAATTTATCTTTAGCTAGTGATCCTAATCATTACAAATCATCTAATGTATCTAATTTAAGGCCTTTAAATTCAATATCTTTTTTGAAAGTGCCAATAAGGTGAATTTTGAAGGGGCTTTATATCATTTCAAATCCTTTAAAGATTTAATAGCAAAAGCCAGGAACTATATGCTGGAACTAAATCATCAAAACGCAACACGTGACCTAACATACTCCATCTTGCATTTTCAATTCGATTAGATAATGAACATGTATTTGTTACTTTATATAATGATTCATTTGAAATTATTTTAGGGTATCTAATTTTTAATATGTAACAGAGATGACGTCTCTGAATTTTATCAATTCTATCAAGCATTCTTTTTGTTAGCGCCCAGCAACTACAATTATACAAAAGTACTGAAAGTACATGGGCATCATATATTTGTATTCTACGTTTTATAGTGATTTTTATATCTGACCATACCCTTCAAAACTTAGCAAATGCCATATTAGCAAGAATAATTCTACGTTCAACATCTTTACTGGTATCAACAAGTGAACCAAGAATATTATGAGATTTCTTTACATCAAAATTATTTTTTATCGAATTTAACAAATTCAGTTTTATCTTGGTTCAAAAATAAGTTTCATTCATTAAATATCTTTTGTATAATATTGAAAGTAAGGATTAATTCTTGCATTTCAAAACAAATAAAATCAAGCTCATCTGCATATGTAGTTTCACATATACACATGTACATATACACATATACATATACACATCTGTTAATTTGTTCATTTACACAATTTCTTTTTTCTAAACCTAAGAAAAAAGAAGGTTGTTCACCTACTTCGACCCATTTTACTTTTGACCTTAGCATTACTCCTTCCACTTTTATTTTTCTTAAGGTTTCAACCTCATTTTTTAAATTAATATTTCAAGACTGTTATGATTTAATATGGTATTCTGACTTTCCAATGCTTCAATTTCATGGACCAATATAGAATCTTTTGATCAGCCATTCTTTTTTTGAAGAATGAATATTGTTTGACTTCTTATCTTCAGTAAAAGCATTTCAAAAATTTTTATCAGTAATGTGAAAGCTTAAATTTGATTGGTGGACATTTTCAATTTTATCTGGGTTGTAAGGGGATGCAGCATACTGTTTTACTACATCCATAATTGTTTTTTATACCTAAGTCAACATAATCAATATCTTTTAATAAAAAGTAACTTTTCCCTTTTCTTAGGTTGTTAAATGCAAGTTTATGAAGATCATTCAATGATCTGTTTTATACCCTGGCACAATATCAGCTTTAATTGTCTACACAAATTAATAACTCCTCAGAAGTTAAAAAGAAGTCAAGTCTGCTTTGTTTAATTGGGTTTGTTTGCATCCATGTAAAACGTTTAGCATTTTCATGGAACTCTTTTAAAATGAAGCCCTCTGAAACAGGGGTTATGTTCAAAGCGTTTTTAGATGCTCCTTTTTGTTTGTAAAATTGTAGGAATTTCTCAGAATCTATTATATTGTGCACTTCTTCAAATGTTATATTAATAACTAAATAGTTGACATAGGTGTCTGCTTTTACATCATAAATAACATAGTCAACTATCTTGTTTATTAAAACTATAACCCCCCACCCCCTTGCTTAAAAATTTAAACAGCTATGACATCCCCGATCCATTCGTTATCTACGTGGTGGTAATCGATATTCTTAATTGAATGTGTCTTGTGTAGGCAGTAAATCCAGGGGTGGCGCCGGGATTTGCCCGACGAGGGGGCCGAGGACCCCGACGGAGTCCGATGCCTCCGACGAGGGGTCAGATTTCCCCGACGAAAGTAAAGTGGGCGTGGCCGAGCTTCGATTAAAATTTTTAACGAAGATGGCAGGGGCGAAGCCCCCAAAACTTTTGACGATTTAGGGGTTTAAAATGCTTTTTTAATCAAGTTTAGAGTCTACTAATATGTAGAAAATTCATATATTTTTTCTTCCCGACGAATTGTTGTTTTTCTCCAGCTCTCCCTGACAGGGGTGCACTGGGCCACCCCACCGCCCGCCCCCGATAGTGCCACTCCTGAGTAAATCTAAGCATTTCTAGTCTTTAAATAGTTAAAAATATCTGACCTTTCCTGTTTGTCAGCAAGACCACGACAGTATTCATAGACACAATTTCAATACTTGTACCAATCATGTCAGTGAGTGTGCCCTCTTTTTTATAACTATTGGAGTGCAATGCATAGTGACAATATAAACATACTACACACACGCACCCACACACACACACACACAAAACAGAACGAAAAAATTAAAAATTTACCTCGGAAAGATAATTTTTCTAGGAAGTACTGATGGATTCGTTCCACCTCCAAAAATCAAAGCTTCAGCTCAATGGAACGTACCTTCTTGTTCCTTAGCTCAACCTAACCACGTTTTGACCTTTTAAATATCGTTCATAGCATCCACTGAGACTCTTTCAAATTTCCCTTCTTTCGTTTTCAACAAAGAGCATGCTGGGACCGACCATAATATTGTAGCATACTTTCCTTCACATTGCAGCTTATTTTGTACTGGTATTTTAATTTTTTTTTCTATTTTCTCTTACAGATTTCGACACATCGCTTAAAAACATTTTCCTTCCTTCATACCGTTTTGATTTCAACCATTTAGGGGTATTACGAAGCGCTTGTTCTCTGTGCTTATACCGCAAAAACTTCACATGAATCGGCCAAGGTGTATTTCGGCACTTAGCATCTGCTTGTGATAATTTGCCCATTGGGCTTTGGTGAGCTTTCTCAATCATTATTGACTCCCGCATTTTTAAATCCTGTCGTAAAAACAAGCACAAACAGATTGATTTTCGGCACACCCCAAAGCACAATGTTACTTCGCCGAGACCTATTTTCTAAATCATTCACTTTCTCTTCTAGTTCGGCCATGTTTGACTTTTTAATACCGTCATGCACATTTACTTATATTTCCTCTATTGTGTCAGAGAACAACGTTAAGCTATCTTGTACTGTATTTACTCTCTCATTTGTTGTGTTTAGACTCCACATTCACCAGGCAGCTCAGCCCGTCTGTTAGCATGTTAGTGATTGTGTTCAGCTTCTTCTTGTGTAGAGCCGTTGTTGACTTATTGGTGCTTGCATCGACGTCTCGTCTGCTATTTCCACCTGGCGTGACGTCCATAGCTGTAAGAATGTCGTCGTCCTTTTCCGTTTTGTTTTATTAGACTTTTTCAAAACTGGTTTCTCTACTGTTTCTGCCATTCGTATTTTTCATAAATCTCCACGTTTTAGCCTGTGTTTGTTTGTTTAAAAAAAAAATCTCACAAGCCTCTAAATCACTTCATTTTTTGCTATGGTTACGAGGCTAAAAAACATGTCTTACTCCGTCTGAGCCATGGTAATAACTCATGCAGTAACGTTTCACGAGAATGTATTGTGAATTTCTCTTTGAATTTTACCTAATGAAAATAGGAAATCCAGGGTTGAACAAATATAAGTTCTTGAGAAAGAGAAAGTTAAATTTAATCAGGTAGAAAAGTGGTAAAGGTATAAACGAAGGATGGCATTTTAAACAACCAGAAAATTAAATACATAATATGTACACTTATCAAATTAAACCGTTCTACGTAAAATATATTACAGGGACATGTTATAAACAGATTATATATTAACCAATTATTTTTATTGCTTAGTTGTTGATTGCAAATTAATGATGAGAAACAGGTATGCTGCAAACAAACCACCAAGTCACATAACTCAACCGAGACGCGCCGGCCAAGTATTCACCAATTATATAAATTATGCTTGTAAGGTGATCAGATTGCAGCTTGTGTCTGGTACAATATCTACGATTTGCATATACATTCTTTTGTTTAGTCAGTAAAGATAAAAAAACAATGAAAAGTAAAAGTCAAATAATATATAGAAAAAGCCTTTCGACAAAAAAATATATATATATTCCCAATTCCCATTCCTTTCCCAATCCTAAAAGCGTAAATAAAAACATATCAGCAAGATTTTCTTGGTAAAGCAAAAAGGAATACAAACAAAAAATGTATAACTTTCAATAATCATGTTGCTGATACAAGCCTTAAAGGATGCAAAAATAGTACATGCCAAAGTAGATTATTAGAAGGGTTAGTTCGCCTTATAATTCATACAAATATGAGATAGGCTTAGTCCAGGCCTATAGTACTTGTTTTCATCTTGTTTTACAATTAGCTGGATAATATACTTTTCGCTCAGGTTTTTCGTTCAATAAGAAATTGCCCATAATTTCTTTCGTATAATTCTTAGAGCCGGCGTAAATTCGTCTGTTATCTAAATTGTTTTTCATGTATTAGGGCTATTTTTTAGGTTAACGACTCCTCTCACTACTTTAATTTTGTCTGTATATTTTTGGAAGGCGATGTATTGGTCTCAGATGTTTTCTGTTTCTGCTGCCGTCTGCTAGGAACTTTGGAGTGCAGTGTGCCCTTTTTTTTAAAACTATATTTACATCAATTTTTGGTTAGTTTTAATCAATTCTAAAGCATAAGCTAAAAAATTTTCTAATTGCTCTACAATTCCAAGTTGTAACCTCTCCATCGTACTAGTACCGGCATTCTTGTCTAAATTTGCCTGCCAGAAGTCCTGGAATGTTTCAATGTTTTGACCTCGCTTCCTCATGTTTTTAAATTCCTTTTCCAAGATGGCGAGTCGTTCAATAATAGAATCTACATAATCGAGTTTGTTCAATCTTTTCAGTATAGCTTCAAATTTACCATCACCGTTTTCTGTTTTTGACCTAGTATTTGTCGCCATTATATTCTCTTTCTTTGCTTTAGTCTCCTTGGCAATTTCCTTCGCTTATAGTTTCTCTTACCCGTGCATTCCCAAAGAGGCGTCGGAGTTGCACTCATTTTCCCGCTGCTGTGCATGAGTGGATTGTAAAGGCTGCCTAGCGGAGAGTACAAAATACGTCCGTACTCCATGGCATCCAGCACACGACTAATGTTATTTTACCTAATATCATGCACTCTTTGCAAGAAAGGACATTACATTGTCAAAACGGGTACTAAATTCCGCCTACCGCGGTTTAATAACCATAAACACTCCATCAGCAATAATACCCCTGGTTTCCCTGTTGCGAAACATTTTAAATCCCTTCATCACAATATTCACCGTCTCAAAGTCCCTCTTATAGCTAGCAGCTTGTACTCCACTGAACATAGGCAACGAGAAGATCTGAAATACATTTTGAAGCTACAAACACACACACATGGTCTCAATAAGAAAATATAATACATACTCCAAGTATTGAAATACACGCCATCGTGTTGGGATTCAATATTTCGACATTAATTATGTCATCATCAGGAATGAAAAAATTATCCATTTCCTTCCAGTGGATGCTTAGTTTATTTTGTCATTCTGATCGGATTTTCTCTACTGTTCGGTTTTAATTTTAAATTGTTTTGCATTATGTGGCCGTTTGCTGTTTTATGGGTTTTTCCCATTTGCCTTTTTAAATTTAATTTAATTTTTTTGTTTTTTGCAAAATAAATAATGTTTTATTATATAAATAGAATTATTCATAAACATGATACTATTTGTTGTATTGTTTCTGTTGTAATTATTTTTAAATAAATTGATCAGCAATAACATTTTCGTAGTAATACTTACAGTACTTATACGCTGTAATTATTTGAGAATATTTATTTATTTATTGCTTTTGCAAAATCTACTACAGTACTATACTATTTTGCTAGTAGTGGTAGTTATGTTCATATTCAACAAGTTTTATGAACATATTCCTGTTAATATTGCTATTTTTATTGTGGTTAGTATCGATGCTATATTCCTATCTCTAAGAATTGTTTATTGCCAGTGAGTCTAGTCAGCCACACTTTTTTTTGGCGGGGGTGGGGGCAGGGGTAGAGTTTTGTGTTTGCATTTAAATAAAAAATATTGTAGGCAAAAGTAAAATTTACATGTGAAAAACGATTTTTTTTAAATTTTTAATAAAAGTTGTAGGCGTACACTAAAAATTTGTAGGCGTTGACTTTCAGTTACTGAATCACCATGATTACAAATGCAAGAACAAAAAAAGTAAGCATACGACTTTCAAAATTAAAAAAAAAAATCTTTTAAATTATTTATTAAATCCAATGAATTTGTTTCTAAAATATCTAAATAAACGTTTATGATAAAAACCTACATATTACGAACAAAAAAAAACTTTGCTTTTAAAATGGTTATACAATTTTGCTGAGCTCAACATTTATGCAAGTTACTTGTGCTTATTCATTTTACTGAATTTATTACTTACAAGGTTTTTGTTTTTGGAATTTGCATCTTGATTTGATGATCTCTTGTTTATTCTTTTATTTACGATCTCGGATGTGATCGTGTCTGCTTGCTTTCCCCTTGTTTCTACTCGGATTGTATCTAGTTGTGAGGTACATACCTCAACACTATATAAACCGGTACGATGTGTTTATCACATTTAAAGAAGTTACTGCATTAATGGATATCTCTTTGATTACATGTTAACACCTAGGCCTGGCATACAATTTCAATTTATATAACATTTATAAAACAAATTGTCTATAACACTAAATAACAATCATACAAGGAAAGAAACACACATTGTTTGATCAGAATTCACCACTAAAGCCTGATTAAACATTGTATATTTACTCTGACAGACCAATTTAATATGAGAGTGCGTCCGGCTTTTATTCCCGGTCTTAAATTATTTTTATTTTATTTTATTTTGCTGAAATATACTGATTAAATGGCATAATGATATCTAGCAATACAAACGTTGATATAAATTAATTTGTAGGCCTAACCACAATGTATAAATATAAAAAATTGCTTTGAACTGATTCATAACCAACAATAATCATAATATATAATAAAGCATATAGGCGGTCTAGGGGGGGGGGCAACCTCCCTCAGCGTCGATGAGGTCACGTTATCTGCGCCGTCAGTGCGTATCATAAAATACACAGCGACGTTATAAGTGGGGAATAGAGATTAAATCGTGACAGGGCAAAAAAGAAAAAAAAAATCCCTGGGAATTTATGAACTATCATTCAACCTACATCATAGGAATAATGGTTGAAGATATTGCCCTCCTTTTAACCAATCAGATGCCTGGAATCTATGTATGCCTTAAATAATACCAGTTACGGAATTACCAAAATATTCCTTTATTATCAATGTATCCCATTGTTTTAAACTTTTTTTGATAGTTGAATAGGTAGGAAATTTCCCGTTTATTTTTTATTTATTTTTTTTTCTCCAGGAATGTACCCTGTTCTAATAACGTGAACCGACAGTTTAAACGCACGATACAAACACGTACATTCTAGTCCTCCAGCTGAAACGCATTATTGATGGAAATATAAAAAAAAGCTTAAAATCTACATGGATCGCTATGGTTTAGAGACAAATACAGGTGTGTGATGAAGAAAATAATAAATTACCATGTTAACATGTAGGAAAGTTCTCTCTGACATGTATTAATTGCAACGACGAACAATAAATAGAGTGCAAAGTTTTAAATGTGTTATACTTACAATGGCTCTCTAGTAGGTTTATCATTTGCTTTATTTTTCAATTTGTATTCTGTCCGGTTTTCATTTTCCATGCTGAAAATAGAATATTATTGTTGTTATTATCATTTTATTTTCATTTATTATTATTATTATTATTATTATTATTATTATTATTATTATTATTATTATCATTATTATTTGAAGGGGGAGAGGAAAATTGATATAATGGTACTCCAAAATTGAAGTGTGGGAAACGTGACATTTTTACCACATTTTCGAAATTCGTCACTAACCAGGGGGGATTCTTTGCCCAAAGTCAAATTCTGTACACCTTAAAGTGCATACAAAACAAGGTCCAACTATCTCTCTGACATGTATTAATTGCAACGACGAACAATAAATGGAGTGCAAAGTTTTAAATGTGTTATACTTACAATGGCTCTCTAGTAGGTTTATCATTTGCTTTATTTTTCAAATTGTATTCTGTCCGGTTTTCATTATCCATGCTGAAAATAGAATATTATTGTTATTATTATCATTTTTTTTCATTTATTATTATTATTATTATTATTATTATTATTATTATTATTATTATTATTATTATTGTTATTGTTATTGTTATTATTATTATTATTATTATTATTATCATTATTATTATCATTATCATTATCATCATTATTATTTGAAAGGGGAGAGGAAAATTGATATAATGGTACTCCAAAATTGAAGTGTGGGAAACGTGACATTTTTACCACATTTTCGAAATTCGTCACTAACCAGGGGTGATTCTTTGCCCAAAGTCAAATTCTGTACACCTTAAAGTGCATACAAAACAAGGTCCAACTACTAGTGTACGTGAGAGAATACACATTTTAAGACAATTATTAGTCGCCATATGAAACTTTAATATGACCGTCAAGTAAAAGGTTGCAAAACATATGCAGAGTGATGATATACACCTAATTTATAGATTAGAGTGAATTTTATGATGAATTAGACAGGTTGTCTTTTCGCTTGGTTTTTTATTTAGCTATTTATTTGACTGTCGGCATGGCATTGTGAACAGCCTATAGCCCACAGTTTTTGTCAGGAATTCGTCAAACTTTTGCCACAATGTTCCTTTACCTAGAATCTAGAGCTGATTATATTTTTAAGGGTCAGGGAAAAAGGTCAAGGTCACAATCAAAGAAAAACATTTTTTATTTATTTGTCTACAGCCTATAGTTTTAATCACAAACTTCTAAACATGGTCACAAGGTTCCATGACAAAGATCTCAAGGTAATTGAATGTTGAAGGGTAAGGGTTAAAGGTCAAGGTCACAATCAACCAAAAAACGATTTTTTGAAACAGTTTTTATCAGAAAATTGTCAAACTTGGCAATTTACCAGAGATCGGGAAGTAAGTAAATTTTGAATGGTCAGGGTCAAAGTTCAAGCACACAATGATCGAAAACTTGTATAACAGTTTGCCGTATAGAGGTGTGTGTGTGTGTGGGTGTGTGTGTATGTGTGTGTGCTTATACGGGCTTACATGACCATTAATTTCAAAGTGATATATGTGAAAACAGTTTGGTGTAGTGGTGAAAAGAGTGTTTTCTACACCACCAGCCGCATATTCAAATCTACTTGTTTTGTTTTTTTTAAATTTTTTTTTGGGGGG
>NW_022683512.1:51088-52558 GCF_011630105.1 Anneissia japonica | reverse complement strand
AGTCTTTTAAAACCTGATTTATGCGCTTTACAAATCCTCAGATCTATATATTTAACCCATGTGTATCATGTTGTAAATTAGATATTGTTTGTGTTTATTAGATTAATGTAAAAAATTTTAATGGTAAACATACGTGTACCTTTTATCCAGAAAAGATCGATAAATTACAATTTAACGCAAGAATTGGATTAATAGTTCTTTTTTTCAGTTTACAAACTTTTCCATTTAGTCGGCTATTATTGATTAGTTTTTTTCAACAAAATACACCTTAAAACAATATTATGTTTGTCCGGCCATTTGACTATTTAAGAGATAATAATCTGTTAAGATAAGGTAATATGAGGATTTTATAAGTAGTCATAACATTTAATAAATGAAACGATACACAATTAATTCAATAAAAAGCAGAATACTATCAGAAAATTCTTAACAACTGTTCTAACCTTATCTCTTTGCATTTTAAACATGTTACCAACCCTTTAAAGAAGAAACAAAATTGTTATCTTAGATGTTTTTTAATTCACTACAACATGAGAATAAATATTATAAATTGCTTGGTAGCATATTAAACTTGTGACACTATAGAAAGGTTCAGTTTTTTAAAATCGTTCTCTGTAAAGAATCAATGGGTATTTTTAGGCAGAAGCTAGGATCCACTTGATTTAGGGTACTTGTCCTTTGCTGATAATGAATCTGGTAGAACCCAAGCAAAATTCTTTAATCTAAAGGCAAAAGTGTCGCATTAATGCAAAAACATCAATTTTTGGGAAAAAGACTAACACTCTGTATTGTGGATACGATTAGTCATAGAAAGTTTATTTTGGTACCAAACTGTTCGGAAAACTCACGTTATCATTCGCTATAATGAAATATTTCCCCCACAAAATATCAGAAAAAAAGCTATTTCAAAAAAAATATATAAATATATTAGCTGTAAAGGAATATTTCCTCCAAATATTACCAGTAAAATATGTATTACCTGAAAATCCTGTTATAGGGCAAAACACATATTTTTTAAAATTAATTTTCTTATTTTCAAAGTCATAAAATACTAACAAATGAGCTAATTATTACACTATTGAATCGCAAAGAAATATATACTTTTAAAATTCTTATACTATATGCATAAAAATATACTTAATTTTACATCTAAAAAGCAGGTTTTGGCCAAATTTTACAAAATTCAGGAACGTTCTGTAACTCTGTTATAGTATGTGTTTTATGTAGGTACAGACAGGCCTAATTATAATTTATGAAAAACGATGAAAATAATTAAATAATGGTAACGATAATGATGATTATGAATACGAATAAACTAGGCCTATAATAAACATAAAGTTTGACGTGTATATGTAGAGTTGGGCCGGTGTAGATGCAAATTAGGTATTATGTGTTTTTGAGTAGGAATTTGGCACGGTGTCTGCATTTTGAAAGGAGTTCGTGCCTTTTGTTCAAAGTAGATTGTTTGTC
>NW_022683512.1:42777-49349 GCF_011630105.1 Anneissia japonica | reverse complement strand
CCTACTCAAAAACACATAATACCTAATTTGCATCTACACCGGCCCAACTCTACATATACACGTCAAATTTGAAATTCCCTTCACTCCTGAAGATTGCCTAGTGCATGAAACAGCCTGTAGAGTGAAATTACAAGTTCCTTATTATTAGTATTATTATTATTATTATATATATATATATATATATATATATATATCAGCCATGACAATTACACTTATTGATTTTGGTATGAAAGTAGCTAGGAGGTATGTTATTTTACTCAATTTAATAAAGAATAAAATGTATAGAAATTTGATTCTAACAATGTTACCCAGTTGTTCCTACAATTAGCGCTATATACCGGTAACTATTGTTCATTGTGATATACATTGTTTGGATGATATGTTTTTATCCAATTCATTGATTATATTTCCGACAAGTTTTCACTATGGTAAACTTTAGTACATCCACCAAGTTGCACAACTGGCATACAGTGCCTATTGGTAGATAATTTTATCAAACATCATATCTTTCGAAAATGAGTCTTTTTGTCCATCAACTTCAGACTACAGCATCGAAGATATGGCCAGATTGCCGCCACTTTTCCAAACAAAAACCCACTCAAAAGTTGTTAAACCCAAATCCCTCTTGGCCGAATCCAGTTTCCAAAATGTCAGTACAGACAATCAGAGCAGCTTAACTCAGTCGGATAAACTTGTAGTGTTAATGTTCGAATTATCTAAATCTTCCACTAGAGCACCGCAGCTGTATCATCGATAGTGATGAGAATGAGGACACGAACTAGTCATATTAATTTTTGTAGAAAACATAATCATATATTTTGTCTAAGCTTTGGCAAGCATCCGATAGGCATACGGCTCCGTCCGATCCACCCATTACGTTTACCAAAAAAGTAGGCTGCTTCTCCCTGTTCTTTTACAAGTAGAATAGTAGAAAATCTCTTCTAGTACACTCGGTGAAACATTCGGCAATCTGAATTTCAGCAAACTGTTTTTCGGCAAACTTGATTTCCTGATTTTTGAGTTGGCAAACTGCAATTTTGCAAAATGGGTTTTGTTTTTTTGATTTATTATTGGTCAAATACGAATCAAATTTTAATTTAAAATGCACTCAATTACTGGCTACTTGACCATTGCATGTTACACCAGAGTAACATTATTACAAAGTTTCTATTTTAAAGAATTCTAATTTAACCATGTTATTATGATATAGTTTCATTAAATCGTCCACCCAAAAATGTACCTGTCCTTAACGTTCAGTATTATGACCATCCACATGCACTGAGTGCCTATTTAGACACGCCATTTTAACTAACTGTGCACGCATGTATAAGGTCAGCAAATACAGGCAACCTATTTCATTATGTTTTTATCCTCAACAGCCAATTTTAAAAATTTACTAATAAATATTTTCATAGTAGTTTTTGAAGAAATTCTCCCATTACAGCTAATAGAAATACCGTTAAACCTCGAATTGAAGCCCTGTGCTTCTTGTTTCTTGCCAACTTTAGATGGCCTTCCTTTTGAGATGAGCTTCTTTGTGAAGCTACTTTTGCAAAGTAAACAGGGGGCTTCTTTTCAAACTAAATGTTGTAAATTTTGGAAATTATTACCATAAAACAATAAATAGGGTCACTGTTACATCAACTTTCTATCATGGAGTGAGCCGGCATAAAATAACCTAAGCTACTGTATAAAACAAGCGTGTTTTTTAATTTAATTTGTTTCTTTGAAATTCATATACAGTGTATATACTGTAATATCTAGAAAAGAAGCCTATACTATCTTGAAAAGAATTCCATGGGTTCTTAATTTTGCAAGATAGGCTTCTTTTCGAGGCTAATTTTGCTAACTAAAGAGAGAGTTTCAATTGGAGATGGGCTTCTTCTCGAGATTAAGCCTAATTGGCTTAAAATCAAATTTTTACATTATATGTATTCTGTGTAATATGAGACCAAATCCAACTCTCCGGCCCATATACAAACAGAGTATACAGAGTTTTCGATTTTGCAAAATTTTACAAACCGGCTTTTTAAAAGTAAAAATTATGTAAATCTGTATGCATATAAAAAAGTATAAGAATTTAAAACTTATATATTTGTTTGTGATGTATTAATGTAATTTTAGCTCAATTGCCGGAATTAAATGAATTGTAATATTTTATGGCATTGAAAATAACAAAATGGTAAAAGTTACATGCTTTGCCCGAAAAACCAGGTTTAGCTGATAAATATTTTCCTGGTTATTTTGACGATTTTTTCCATTACAGCTAATGGAAATATATGTATTCTGATTAATATGAGACCAAGCTTAACTCTCCTGCACAAATACTAACAGAGTTACGGAGTGTTCCTGATTTTTTCAAACTTTTATCAAAACCGTTTTCTTAATTTTCATTGCTGTCACTTTAGCTATCATTTGTTTGATGGCTTTGAAAAAAGATAATTATGAAAAAATCCTGATTTTTGGACAAAAAACGGGTTTTTGGTAAATATACCTTTTTCCTAGTATTTTGTGGGGAAAATGTTTTATTATAGCTAATAAAACATGTGTCTTCCAAATAATTTGGTACCAAAAAACAACTCTTTATGATATATAGTAACCGTAATACAGAGTGTTAGTCTTTTCCCCAAAAATTCATACTTTACCATAAAAGCGGCCATTTCGGCCCTTATAGGCTAGGCAATCTAGCATTTAAAGTCAAACAAAATGCAAACAAAGGTTTTTCTTTTTCAATCAAATACATATGATGAGCGGATGAAATTCCAGAAATCACACCTCGGGAACATATGCAAATTAGCTAAAATATGCAAATTAGGTTTAAAACATTGTCATATCTTGGCAACCGCTGGTCGCAGGGAGTCGCTTTCTGTTTCAAATTATACAGAACATGCATGTTCATATTTGCTCTAATGGAATATTTGCCTAACAAAATGAACAGAAATGCTGCAATTGACCTCTGACCTTATATTCACTGAGTTTGCCTATCTGTGTGGCTAATGTACATAGAAACTTACTTTAGGTCTCAAATCATTCAAATGCATGTTTCTTTGCATTATATTAATAGAAGGAATGGAACTCTATAATCACACCATAGTCACATTTACTCTTCATATGCAAATTAGCTCTTAATTATGCAAATTAATAATGAAAACATAAGAATCCTATATCTTGGAAACCGTTGGTCGCAGAGAGTTGCTTTCTATTTCAATTCAATCAGAACATGCATGTTTCTATTCGCTCTATTAGAAAATTTGCCCTAAAAATGACCGGAAATGCTACAACTCACCTTTGACCTTATATTCACTGAATTTGTATATTTCTGTGAATAATACCAGTAGAAACGTGATTTATGTCTTAAATTATTATAATGCAGTGTCTTACTGTATATCTCTGACACAAATATCTGAAGAAACCTAATATATTGTTCAATTCATGTTTCTTTTTATTTTATTAAAGGGTATCTTAAACAATATATTTGTCACATGTCCCATTCCTGTATATAAAATTTACGTCATCGGCTTAATTATGCCAATTAGGGATGAAAATATAGGGTTCTCATATCTTGAAAACTGCTGGTGTCAAGTAGTTGCTTTCTTTCTTCACACTTAGAAGTTGCAGTTTCTATTTGCTTGAGTATTGTAATATGTATGCACCGGTATACTTCAGGTTTTGATTCACCGTACAGTATATGTGATGACATTCCAGAAATCACACCCTGGCCACTTACATTCTCTATATGCAGTTTACCTAAATATTTAATTCAAAGTAAAATTTATTTAATTCCTTTTCAATTCGTACAAAAATATAATTACAAGATCATAACAAATTTATCAATGAAAATTAGAAGCAGAAATAGCTGCTTTCCTTTTGTTTATTCAGAACATGCAGAAATGGAATATTTGATCATAATTATCAAATAAGTATTTTTTTGAAAATATTATTTGATGTTCTCTGTAATAAAACGTTTGTTCCAAAGTCACTAATGCCATCGTTTATTACCAGCTTCCCTCTCTATATTTTCATGTAACTCTATGACTACTGGTCAAGAGACTTGACATTGGTGTCTCAAATTATTTAGAAAGTATGCCTGTATTTTATATAATATATATTTCTAATCTAGAGAAGTTATGACAAAAAAATGACTCAAACATATTATGACCCATGTTGCCCATAACTACCAATCATCGGGATCATCTTCTATAGTTAAGTTTAAACATCTGTTGAATCTTAAAATCTGCGATAGATGTTAACTTTCTATTTATGAAACATCCTTTGGTCCTATATATAACAAATATCACAAGTATAAATATGTGGCTCAATATATTACAATGATTTATAAGTATATATGATAAGTATTGTGTTAATTAAATTTATCTTTTCAAACTTAGTCCCGGAGTGCTATCTTATTAATAATTTCTTAATGTTGTTATAAGAAGAAGGTAAAATATATAACTTAGGGTATCCCAATTTTAGCCCCACCTCAACATCTTACCTTAATAGCTTCAGAAAAATATTATTAGGTTCATCATCAATGACTATCATCACATAAAAATGTTATTTGACCAGGATAATGACCAATAATATAAGGTCAAAGCTCAATTGTAGCATGTGTTTTTGCGGCAAATGTTCGATAAGGCCAACTTAAATATTCATATTTACAATTTGTAAAAAAAAATGTTAGGATAAAAGACCCTATATTTTCATTCTTAATTTGTATATTTTAGAGCAAATTTGCATATGAATGTGATTATAATGTGATTATAGATTTTTATCCTTGCTATTATTTTTTTTTTAAATTAATAATTTGAAGTTTTCTAAATAAAGTTTCTACAGACATAAGTCGCAGAGACGCAATCAGTGAATATAAGGTCAAAGGTCAATTGTATCATTTCCGGCCATTTTGGTAACAGGTGTTCTACTAGAGCCAATATAAACAAATATTCCGTACAATTTGAAAAAAAAGCAACTCTCTGTGACCAGCCATTGTCAAGATATTGGAACCGTATATTTTCATTCCTAATTTGCATATTTTAGACCTAATTTGCATGTGAACAGTACATGTGAACATGGTGTGATAGATTTCCATCCTTTCTATTAATATATTGAAAAGAAGCATGTATTTAAATAATTTAAGATCTAAACCATGATTCTACAGAAAGCAGTGACAGAGATATGTAAATTCGGTGATTATAAGGTCAAAGGTCAATTTTAGCATTTTGGGTCATTTTGGTTCCATTACAGCAAATAGAAACATGCATATTCCGCACAATCTGAAAAAAAAGTAACTCTCTCTGACTAGCCATTGCCAAGATATGGGAACCCATTCTTTTCTAATTTGCATATTTTAGAGCTAATTTGCATATGAACAGTATATTCGATCATGGTGTAATTATACATTTCCATCCCTTTGATTAATATATTGGAAAGAATCATGTATTTGAATGATTTAAGACCTAAATTAAGATTCTATATACATTAGTTGCAGAGATATGCAAATTCAGTGAATATAAGGTCAGAGGTCAATTGTACTATTTCCAATTATTTGTTGGGCTAATGTTCCATTAGAGCAAATAGGAATATGCATGTTCTGAATAATTTGAAAAAGAAAATAACTCCCTGCGACCAGCGGTTGCCAAGATATGAGACCCCTATATTTTCAAACTAATTTGCATATTTTAGCTAATTTGCATATGTTTCCGAGGTGTGACCAAGGTGTGATTTGTGGAATTTCATCCCCTCATCATATGTACTTGATTAAAAAAGAAAAACCTTTGTTTGCAATTTGTTTGACTTTTGGCTCTTTTTTGAGCTAGATTGCCTAGCCTATTAGTAAAAGAATTTCGTTTGGCCTTCACCAGATACGTAATCAGCAAGGTCAAAATGCCTAAATCAACTGGATCCTAGCTTCTACCCAACACTGCCTATTGAATCATAATTTGGGGATTTGGACCCTGTCTACTGTAATAGTTGAGATATACTTACTTCGATGTTTAATGATAAAAACAATACAAATAATAGTTAATATGAAGCCAAGGATGCCCAACATTATCCCCACTAGTGCTGTAATATAAAAAGTAACATAAATTACTATACTGTAATTTGTGTGTTGTACTTACATTCCATTAAATTATGAAAATGACACATTGCTTCAAAAAAGCATCAAGCCGTGCCCTTTGAGAGGGTATTCGAGCTGATTTTTGTTGAAAGTATGAATGTATTCGTCGTTATATACAATCTGTCACAATTGCCTTATTGCTACTCTAGAGTTTTAAGTTCGTATTCCTATAGCCAGTTCTTTACATATACTTTTTGTCTCCTTTTTCTACATACTACAATAAAACATTCATCTGTATCTTTATAATTAGCCTGGGTTCCAGGCCCTAATTTTAGGTTACTCACTCTTTATTGCACTTAGTGCGCGCCATACCTAATTTAATTGGCGTCCCATACTCGATTTCTTTTTTTTCGAATTAGGGCCTGGGCAAACGATTCATGCGTACGATTTCCCACATCAAATTTGATGTGGGATATCGTATGCATGACTGATTTTGTAAATCACGTGATTGGCTAAC
>NW_022683512.1:39131-42559 GCF_011630105.1 Anneissia japonica | reverse complement strand
TCCTGGTGCCTGATTTCAGTGTTTTACAAGTCGCTTATTCCGTCTATCTCTAAATTAACTTTCTCGTTGGTGGCGCTGTCCGGAATGAGAAAAATAATAAGAAATAAGAGACTTGTGGCAAGTCTACTTTATAATGTGAAACTACGAAAACACATCTCCTCTCAATTAAAGTAATTACTTGATACAAAATGTATTTGAATTGGAGAAACACTAAAGATTAGGTAGCACTAAAATTGTATCATTAAGTGTACTAAAAAAAAAAAACACGAACAAATATGTAATACATACGCACATCTGTCGTCATGTCAACATTGCCTACAAAAGACAATTTACGGGGATATTTACTTAATTCAATGCAAAATTTATTTGGCAAAAACAAGTGCAGATAAGTTAGATAGTAACATTAGGAAAGGTAATAGCTTGAGCTGCCTTATCTGACAATAACACAAGCTTTACAAGCACCAATCCGGCGTTTCATATCAAATAATATAGGGTTATTTTGGTAGGCCTAATTAGCTTATTTATAATACAATAGTCTGAGTATTAACTCAATAGCTTACCTGAAACACCAGAAGTTTTACAGGATTTAAGCATTTTAGTGGTTTTACTATAGCCATTTTCTGCTACACATTTGGCTACCACATTACAACTCACAACTCCATAAGTTGAGGTCATTTTCCCGTTTGCAACAACATCACCATTGACTGTGATGGTTGTATTTGGCTCTGGTTGGCCTTCAGCAACACATGTAAGATGTCCTTTTATTAAAGAAAAGGTGCTGATCAAACAATCTAAAATTACAAAACAAAAAACATGAATAAGCATATATATGTGTACCTTATCTTTTAATTATATTTAAGTTTTGTGTCATCTTCATCATTTCAAATCTCCATCATCACCTCCATTATCTTCATCATCATCATCTTCTTTATCATTATCATCATTTTTATTATCAGCATCATGATTTTGTCAAATTCTTTATCATCATCTATATCATCATCTTTATGTTATCATCTTTATCATCATCTTTATTATCATCTTCATATTATATTATCATCTTTATCATCTTTATTTTTATCATCATCCTAATGATTTTCATCTTTATTTTTATCATTACCATAATGATTATCCTCTTTACATCATCTTCTTTATTTAAGTTTTGTGTCATCTTCATCATTTCAAATCTTCATCATAATCTTCATCATCTTTATCATCATTATCATCACCTTTATTATCAGCATCAAATTCTTTATCATCATCCTCTTTATCATCTTTATAAGTCATCATCTTAAATATGCAAAAATTGGACCACGCCCCTTTTTATATGAACGGCTACTTTAAATAGAAGGCTAGATAATCTGAAAATATTGCAAACCAGAGTTTTTCTTTTGTAAAAAACACAATTAATGAGGGGTCACATTTCATAAATATCAGCTTAATCACACAAGTCCCATTCAGAATTTTTTCACTGAAATTTGATCCCCTCATCATGTGTTCTTTTATAAAAAGAAAAAAAAATTAATATGTTCATATTGTCTAGCCTACTGTTTAAAGTAGCACTTGCAGTGAAAAGGGGCGTGGTCATTTAAAAAGGTGTGGTCATTTTCAGGCTGTTCGTTCCGGATACAGATTTTGTTATTCCTTTGGTTCAAATTAGTTTATAAGAAGAAGAAGAAGAAGATGATGATAAAAATAAATATGATAAAGATGATGATATATGAAGATGGTGGTTAAGATAAATTTGTATATGAACGAGATATGTGACCAAGGTGTGATTTCTGAAATGTTATCCCCTTATCATATGTGTTTATATACGAAAATAGTCATTGTTTGCAATGTTTTGAGATTATCAAGCCTACTGTTCAAAGTACACTTCAAATGAAATAGAGGAGTGGCCACCATCTGTGTGCATGTATAAGCAAATCTGCATATGAACAGGACATGTGACCACAGTGTGATTTCTAAAATGTTATCCCCTTATTATTTATATAAGAAAAAAACCATTGTTTGCAATATGTTTAGATTGCCTATCCTACTATTTAAAGTAATGATTCAAATATAAAAGAGGCTTATAACCTCTATTTATTTTTTTCTTGCATAATTTAAGCTAACTGCATGTGAACAAGATATCTGACCACAGTGTGATTTTTGCAATTTTATCCTCTCATCATATGCATTCATTTATAAAAGTAAAGCCTTGTTTTCAATATATTCAGATAGCCTACCCTACAGTTTAAAGTATTAATTTAATTAATAAAGGGGGCGTGACCCCATTTTTGCATATTTAAACTACAGTAATTTGCATATGAACGGGACATATGACCACAGTGCAGTGTGATTTCTGAAATGTTATCACCTTATCATATGTGTCCATTTATAAAAGAAAAACCCTTATTTGCAATATGTTCAGATTGCCTGGCCTACGGCTAAATGTAGTGCTTAAATAAAGAAAAAGGAGCGTGGCATCTATTTTTTGCACAATTAAGCAAAAATCTGCATATAAACACGTGAACACAGTGTGATTTATAAAATTGTATTCCCTCATCATATGTGTTCATTAAATTAAGGAAAACCATTGTTTGCAATGTGTTCAGCTTGCCTAACCTACTGTTAATGAAGCACTACCAACTAAAAAAAGGCGTGTCCCCTATTTTGCATATTTAAGCTAATTTCAATATGAACGGGACTTGTGATTAAGTTGAGATTTCTGAAATTTGACACCTTATCATATGTGTTCTTTAATGAAAGAAACAACCTTTTTCGCAATACGTTCATATTGTTTAGCCTACTGTCCGGGATACAGATTTTGGCACACATTCCATGTTTTACCTAAGGTTCATATTATGTATATCAGTTGAGATATTCTCTCCTAAATAAAGTGCATACAAATATTAATCAGGTCCTCTACTAATTATAATACCTCTAAAAAGACATGGCAAAAGATAAAATTAGTGCCCTAACGTTCTCTTCGAAGTATGTACACGTACACAGAAAGGCTAATTAAAATGGTAAAATCAATTATAAATGACCAATAAAATCCTTGTAACGGAACTTAATTTTAATCTCATGAAGCCAACAGTCAAGATCCGTGACTAACACTACCACTAGATCAATTTCCTTTTTTTATCCATCTTTAATCAGAACAGTCAATGATCATGTCAGGCTAGTCATTTCTACCGAACCCTAAAACCTTAAAATGCTATAATTTATACTGAATACTTAATACACAGTAGTTGAATAGCTCAGTGGTTAAGATGCTTGCCTTCTGATCCCAGGGTCCTGTGTTCAATTCCTGTCACAGCAGGAATTTTTCTCACTACTACAAACAACTCCACTCCCTAAGCCTCATAAAGAGTCTTAGTTTATAAAGCATCATTATCATTATTATTATTATTATTATTATTATTATTATTATTACTATTATTATA
>NW_022683512.1:24243-39086 GCF_011630105.1 Anneissia japonica | reverse complement strand
CGATAGTGAATTGTTTTATAAACCAAAGTTATTGTCTCCTATAGGTCGTAGCGACCACGCTGTAATTGTTGTTAACCCCAAAATTAGGAAACCTAACAATCGTTTAGTAGTTAAAACCTTTCAAAGTATGCCTGAATCTAAAATTAATCTGTTTTGAAGGTGGGTCCAATCAGAAAGTTGGGATAATGTTCTTAATACCTCAAATTTCCTTTTTATGAAGATATGAATTATAATATTAATAAGTCTTTCCCTCATAAAAAAAATAAAAATACTAGTAAAGTACAAAACTTAATCACTCAAAGAGAAAAAGCCTATAAGAAAGGAGTTGAAAAACTAAGAAGAAAACTTAGAAATAACATCATAAAAGAAATACTCAATTGTAAAAAGGCATTTATTGAAAATAAAGTAAGATACTTACAGAAAACGAATCCTGGTGGGTGGCACAGGCAGGTGAAATTTCTTGCTAATAAGGGAAAAAATGTTCCTACTATCCAGGTCCCAGGTGTAAACTATATGACTATTGCAAACTGTATTAATAAACATTTTGCAGCCAACTCTCAGCAGCAAAAACCAATCAATTTGCAAGAATTACCATCATATCTTCCGAGCCCTGTGCCACCCCCAAGTTTCCAACCTTGGGAAATATATCATGATCTTGGGAGAATTTGTGTTTCAAAGGCGGAAGGGCCTGATATTATACCAAATGTATTGTTAAAGGAGTGTGCCTATGGACTCAGCTTTCCAATTACCAATATAATCAATGCATCTTTACAACAGGGTATTGTTCCAATACAATGGAAAAATCCTAACGTTGTCCTGCTTCCCGCTTCCTCCGACGATCAATAAACTTAGGCATATCTCACTAACGCCCACTTTAGCTAAGATTGCTGAGAGAAGGGTTTCCCATTTCATTATCCAATCCATAAAACCGCATATTGATAAGCGCCAATTTGGTAATCAGAAAGGAATATCCACCAACCATTGCCTGATAGAGGTGTACAATAAATTAATTTCAAATGCTGAGATTCCTAACTCAATTAGTACACTGGCTTTAACAGATTTTACAAAGGCTTTTGACCTTATTGATCATAGAATTGCATTTAATTGTCTCAAAGAAATGGACGTTTCCCCTTCTATCTTGCAATGGGTTGTGGATTTCCTTTCAGCTAGAAAACAAAGGGTTAAGTATAAGAACAAACTTTCTGGATGGGAAACCCTTACTGGGGGTGTCCCTCAAGGTACAATCCTTGCGCCCATAATTTTCTTGTTTGTAATTAATAGTGCTCTTACTGATGATATTTTAGGATCTAATTCTGGGATCCAGGTCTGGAAGTATGTCAATGACCTGACGCTTGGAGAGAGTAGAATTTTAGGCCAACCAAGTTTGATTCAGAAGGGACTAAATTCTCTTCAAGAGTGGTCATTGACCAATAAATTAAAACTTAATCCCTCCAATTATGGTAAGAGAATGCTTCCAGACCTGGATCTTTACATAGCTGATCATAAATTACAAGTTGCCTCTGAAGTTAAATTATTGGGGTTTTTTTATAGTCAGATTTGAAATGGGGGGAGGGGTCATGTCAAACTTATGCTACAAAAAGCTAATAAAAAAACTATTCATGCTCCGTAAATTTAAACAGGCTGATTTGAATACTGTACTAAAGAGTTATTGACAGTGTACAAAGGTTACATCCGCCCCATATTAGAATATGCCGTTGCATTGTGGAATAACGGCCTCACTGTGCTGCAGATATCCTGTCTAGAAAGTATGCAGAAACGAGTTTGCCGTTTTATCATTGAGTGGGGGGGGGGGGCAGTATACGACTTATGAATGTGCGCTCAAATACCTGGAGATTGAATCTCTCAGTGAACGTCGGAAGTCATTGTGTAAGGCATTTGCTATGAAAGCCAGTAAGAATAATATGTTCGAGCCATGGTTTCCATGGCCAACATCTACACACACCATGCAACTTAGAAGGGAGAAAAGATATGGACATCATGGTATAACTACAACTAGATTTTTTAAAAAGTCCCCTTCCTTATCTCACAAGCTTACTTGAATCTATCTAATAATAATCAAACAAAATACAATTGGAATTGTTAACACAGTAATCAATATCTTTTTCCCTTGAGTCGTATACTGTCCTCCTAGCAAACCTGCTAGTTTATTAGGTATAGTAATTATATTTTTGTATTTGACTTGGGTTTTTGTATTTCTGTAAATGAATGGGGTTCGATATATTTTTCTATTTTTGTATGTGATTATGGTTTGTATTTATGAATTGTTGTTTTTCACTGGCTGTTTGTGAAGAGCGTCCCCAATTCAGCTTCTAAGGAACTCTATTTTGCCAACTTGATTTTATATTTTTAAAGATACCAAGATATATATAATAGGCTTACGACTTTGTTTTGATTTTTCATTATCTTTCATGGGATATTGCCAGAGCTAATAAACTCGTCTATTTACGACTTCACCTTATGAAAGTCAGCTTTAACTGAAAAGGATACATTATTTGGTACGTACATGGAACAAGCAGGTTTTTCTGTCCACATGTCACATTTCCTGCATTATTCACGGCCATGCAGTGATAGTTGCCAGTATCTTCTTCTGTTGCTTTCTCAATCATATATTCCTTAACATATCCACTTTTAACAACTTTGTTGTTTTTGAAGAAGGTATAATTTGGATTAGGTTGAGCATTCACTTGACATGGAATGGACACGGAATCGCCTTCTGCAACTATAATGTTAACATCACTCTTTTGTTGGCACCTGATATCTGTAACAGAGTATAGTAAGATAAATATCATTATAATAAAAAGACGGTTTTAGTACTAATCTAGGTTATAAAACTAGGCAGACAACTCACAATGCATACTAAGAGTAACTCCGTTACTAGTCTTGCTTCCTGCTTTATTATGGGCTTCACAGTAGTAAAACCCATGATCATGACTTGTTGCATTGATGATGGTGTACTTCAGAGTAGTGCCATTAGTAGAAGATATCAGCTGATCATCCTTATGCATATTAAGTATTGGGTCAGGGTAAGCATCACCACTCCGGCAGAAAATGTCCAAATCATCACCTTCCTGGACAAATTTTGGTATAACTATTATAGGTGCATCCAAATCTAATGTAAAAATTAGACGAATCCAGTTATTCACCGTATTATTATTATTATTATTATTATTATTATTATTATTATTATTATTATTATTATTATTATTAACATTATTAACATTATTTTCATTATCATTATTATTATTTCTTCATTTGAACGACAGGGCTATGAAGAAAATTTTTGTTTCAATTAGGGCAGCAATATTAATTGCCCATTGAAGGTTAGTTGCGTAATTAATTTAGAATGATTGGGCCTAACTTTCTACATAATGTTTAATTTAAATATAGAATTGCTGTTTATTTTATTTATTGTATACACTATTGGAAACTGACCTGGATGTTTCCATTAGGCAGCCAACTGGGCTTGCTGTTTATTTTATTTAATTATGATATACAAAGTTGGAGACTGACCTGGATGTTTCTATTAGGCAGCCAACTGGGCTTGCTGTTTATTTTGTTTAGTGTATAAAATATTGGAAACTGACCTGGATGTTTACATTAACCAACCAACTGGGCTTGTTGTTTATTTTTGTATTGTATACAATATTGGAAACTGACATGGATGTTTTCATTAGGCGGCCAACTGGGCTTGCTGTTTATTTTATTTATTGTATACAATATTGGAAACTGACATGGATGTTTCCATTAGGCGGCCATCTGGGCTTGCTGTTTATTTTATTTATTGTATACAATATTGGAAACTGACCTGGATGTCACCTTTAGGCAGCCAACTGGGCTTGCTGTTTATTTTATTTATTGTATACAATATTGGAAACTGACATGCATGTTTCCATTAGGCGGGCAATTGGGCTTGCTGTTTACTTTATTTATTGTATACAATATTGGAAACTGACCTAGATTTTTCCATTTACGCGGCCAATTAGGCTTGCTGTTTATTTTATTTAGTTATGATATACAAAGTTGGAGACTGACCTGAATGATTCTATTAGGCAGCCAACTGGGCTTGCTGTTTATTTTATTTAGTGTATACAATATTGGAAACTGACCTGGATGTTTACATTAGCCAGCCAACTGGGCTCGCTGTTTATTTTATTTATTGTGTACAATATTGGAAACTGACCTGGATGTCACCTTTAGGCAGCCAACTGGGCTTGCTGTTTATTTTATTTATTGTATACAATATTGGAAACTGACATGGATGTTTCCATTAGGCGGCCAAATGGGTTTGCTGTTTATTTTTGGTAAGCCTATAGATAGGCCGAATATGTCTGGGTGTGTTGGATAATATAAATAATAATCTAATTGCCATAGCATAATTCGTAGCAGTATGCCCATGTTCCTCGTGATATTAATCAAATAAATAAATTAATTAGCTTGCCACTCAGAGTTACTGATCGCCGATGCCACCGTCTATGTAAACTATAGTTACATGGATGTTTCCATTAGGCGGCCAACTGGGCTTGCTGTTTATTTTATTTATTGTATACAATATTGGAAACTGACATGGATGTTTCCATTAGGCGGCCATCTGGGCTTGCTGTTTATTTTATTTATTGTGTACAATATTGGAAACTGACCTGGATGTCACCTTTAGGCAGCCAACTGGGCTTGCTGTTTATTTTATTTATTGTATACAATATTGGAAACTGACCTGGATGTTTCCATTAGGCGGCCAATTGGGCTTGCTGTTTATTTTATCTATTGTATACAATATTGGAAACTGACATGGATGTTTCCATTAGGCGGCCAACTGGGCTTGCTGTTTATTTTATTTAGTTATGATATACAAAGTTGGAGACTGACCTGGATGATTCTATTAGGCAGCCAACTGGGCTTGCTGTTTATTTTATTTAGTGTATACAATATTGGAAACTGACCTGGATGTTTACATTAGCCAGCCAATTGGGCTTGCTGTTTATTTTATTCATTGTATACAATATTGGAAACTGACATTGATGTTTCCATTAGGCGGGCAATTGGGCTTGCTGTTTACTTTATTTATTGTATACAATATTGGAAACTGACCTAGATTTTTCCATTTACGCGGCCAATTAGGCTTGCTGTTTATTTTATTTATTGTATACAATATTAGATGGAAGCTTTCAATGTATATATGTTTACGTATTGTGCATGAAGCACCTAAGATGCTTTATTACATGCAAAGCATCAGAAATCTATATCAAAAAGGTGGGTTAGAGGCAGCTTTGTTCTATGATAGACAATTTAGAAGGATGAGGCAAACTGCTGATTAGCCTTGGAATGTGAAAATTGATACTCTTTATCTAGAGTCCTTATCTTTAGCTCTTAAAAAATAAGACAGATGTACGGAAGCTTCTAGTGACCTTCCAGATGTCTAGTTAATTATCTCGTCATGTCTACATCCTGTAGGACAGAAGATCAAATGTTGCGATCCTGGATCTCCTCATGTCTACATTTTTCAGAAGAGATGATCACATGACGAGATGCTAGATCTCGTCATGTGTACATCCTTTAGAAGAGATGATCGGATGACAAGATCCAGGATCTCGTCATGTGTACATCCTTTAGAAAAGATGATTAGATGACGGGATCCTGGATCTCGTCATGTGTACATCCTTTAGAAGAGATGATTAGATGACGAGATCTTGGATCTCGTCATGTGTACATTCTTTAGATGAGATGATTAGATGACGAGATCATGGATCTCGTCATGTGTCCATCCTTTTAGAAGAGATGATTAGATCACAAGATCCTGGATCTCGTCATATGTGCATCCTTTAGAAGAGATAATTAGATGACGAGATCCTAGATCTCGTTATGTGTATATCCTTTAGAAGAGATTATTAGATGACGAGATCCTGGATCTCGTTATGTGTACATCATTTAGAAAGAATGATCAGATGACAAGATCCTGCATCTCGGCATCTGATCATCTGGAAGGTCACTATAAGCTTCCATACTGATAACCTAGTTCATGGTACTAATCGGGCCACTAAGACGCTTTCTAAGCATTCCCTCCGTAACAATCAACTCCCCAAAGGACGGGCAAAATTACCGGAATGGGTCAGCTTAAAGGAATCAGCAACTACAAATCCTGCAGATTTGATCCCATCAGAGACCCTGATAAAACGAGTGACACAACCAAGTCACCAAATGTACAAACGGCAACAAACAATTCATTTCGTTCAAACAAAAAATTAGTTGTTCACTCCAATTAACTTCGTTGCTATAAATCAAATGCTTATTGGTTATGATTATGTCAAACGAGACTTTCTTTGAGACGGTTTTAATGAGGGTTTTTGAACAGGATACCAGGGTAAAAGATGTTTTCGAGAAGCGGCTAACTTAAAGTCAGCACATGATATGCCTACAGTTTTAAACAACAAACTTTTGCATGAGGTACAACAGGCTCGAATCGCGGGCCCATTTGACATATCACATTTTGAAAATCTGCAAGTATCTCCTTTGGCACTGGTTCGTATCTCCTTTGGCACTGGTTCCTAAAAGTACGCGAGGCGAATTTCGTCTGATTCATGATCTATCTTTTCCTGAAGGGTCCTCAATAAATGATGGTATTGCAGATACATCGGTTTATTATCAAACATTAGCGCATGCAATAAAGTTAATATAGAAATTTCCTAGGGGAAACCTCATGGCTAAAACCGATATAGAAAATGCATTCAGAATAATTCCAGTTCACCCAAATGATTATGAGCTTCTTGGTATGAAAGTGGCGGGGGGGGGGTAAGTTTACAATGAAACTCTGCCCATGGGGTGTGCTACATCTTGTAAAATCGTTGAAGAATTTAGCAATACAATGGATACCGGTATAGAACTAGAACTGGATATAGAACTAACAAGTTGTCATATCGTCAACATATTGAACTATATGACCGATTTTTGAAAGTTTGGATCACAGTAAGACCAAAACGCCTCCCACGTAAAATATCAAATATTTCAGTTGGAATCGTCTACAACCCTCAATGGGTACATAATTATGACATGTCCTCCGCTCGACCTTATTTATATGACAATACACGACTTATACAAAGAACCCATATCTAACCCGCAAACCAACCAACCGCAAAGGCAACCAAAACAGTCGAAATCGACAACGTAAAATCATCTGGTTCAACCCACCGTATAGCGACAATGTTTCAACCAACATAGACCATTAAATTCCTATCTATTATTGATTCATCATTCCCTCCAAACCACCCACTCAGAAAAATATTTAACCAGAGCACTTTAATTAAGCTACAGTTGTAGGCCCAATATGAAGCAGATAATATATAGCACCTAATTCATAATTTGGTCACCCGTTTATAAATTGTGCTAGCGATACAAGCCTATATTTATAGAATATCTCAGCTTCAGAAGTTTGGAGATTTAAATTGAACGCAACTCCGGCAAACAATGACTTTACGATGGCTCACATAAGGATGGCAAACATCGATAAAAACCTGGCTGCCGTCTCAACCTTCACTGGCCTTTGGCTGAATGTTTGTAAAAAATGTACCAACCGGTAACGAAACCGGTCGCAGTCTATATCTAGCGTAAATGGCGCCACCAAACGAAGCCATAGTTTTGCCGGACTTAATCCACCAAATGCCGCTAAAGTTTTGCTATTTAGTCACCTGATTGTGAATTGTGTGGTTAGTTAATTCCACAGAGCCATACTGTCCATAGCGCAGTGTAAACTATTTGCTAATGGAGCATTTTTGGAAAATTTACTCTCTTTTTTTTCATCCTAAACAAAACATTAATAAATCAACATGGTCCATCTCAGTCATCATAGCCAGTCATAAAATTAGGAAGTTTGATAGTCATTTAAGGTGGCCGTTATTGATTTCAAAATCAATCTAGGCTGCGCTATGTTTGCTCCTCGTTCATTTAAGCCAGACACTAACTGCGCCGTACGACCATCGAACGACGAATCCACGTTTGCTACCGGCGAGCGATAGGCGACGCAACGCAATCTGAACGGATCCTCATTAAAAATACGATCCGTTGGGATAGCGTCTTCGTTGCCGTCGCGTCGCTGTCGCACGCAGTGAGTAACCGGCTTTTTAGAGACAGAATTATACCCCGACGACATCAAACTAGTGTAGGCCTAGGCCTAAGTACAGTAGGACGTACTACTAGGCCTAAGCTTTTGTTGTAAAAGTTGAAGTGCATGTACAGGATGCGCCATAGGCCTATATTAAAAAAAATACATTTTGTTAATTATTATTTGTTGGCCTGGGGCCTAGGCAGATTTTACCGTCGAAAGTCCTGGGATTCGACGATGACGTCAGTGCACGTCACATGTTTACAAACGTAATTGATTGGAATGAAAATAGTCGCGCTGAATTTCGTTTGTTTTATGAAAGATAGTATTTATTGAACATTTATCTATATAAAAACAAGATTAATATTGTAGAAATTCTAAAAATCCATATATAATTCATATTTCATTCGGTAGACAATAAATATTCAGTAAGATATACTAAAAACGATTATTAATTCAAAAATATGCATCAAATCTCAGACATTATTAATCAGTATGTATTGTTAAAGTCTTAAAATAATAATTTCGAATTAGGCCTAGTATATAACAAATGATTGTAACTGAAGTTTAGGTTCCCATGATGTCAGATGACGTAATATTTGTGCTTTTGTAGCCATGTAGTAAGAATAGTACTACTGTGTTATTTTCAGTGTACAAGATGATCGAGTTAAGAAGTTCAACTCCTACTTTATTTTGCAACAGGCAGCTACTATTTGTTTATATACTGGAAGATTCATTATTTAAGTTAAAACAAGACAACACTTCTTAAATGATTTATTTATTATAAAGAAGCACAGTACATAAATCATTGTAAATTACTTGATTATGCGATGAGGGTTTTTTGTTTGTGTTTTTTTCTTTTGGTGTGATTTAAACATGCCAATTCTCAAAAAATATTTTTTTAATTTTATTATATTACCACCTTTTTATTACATAGATCTTTTTCAAAATATAACTGCTTTTATAACATATAGACTTATTAAACACAAAAACTGCTCTGGCTTCGGGGGTTTCGCTTCCGACCACACTGGGGCCCTTGAGCAGGCCACTGGACCCCACGCCAGAGAACCCCCCTTCAAATGACCTGGCTACGGGCCTGAATATTGACCCTTAAAGATAACTCTATCCTGTACTCGTTAAAATGGAAAACCATAGTCAAATGAAAGCCATACTCTCCGGCACAAAAAAAGTGTAATCTGTGCCTGATGGAAAAGTATTTCATAATTTGTAAACCAAAATTTGGCACATTAAATAACAGAAATGAATTGGTAACTTCATGTAGACACAGAAAAAAGCATCTATTGTGCAAGAACTAAGCAATATTAACACCTCAGCTACACAATAGTAGGAACCATAGCAACGTATCTTCGCCTTATCTCTTAGCATAAATGTAAATCTTGTACAGACTACTCACTATGTATTTGTACCTGATGAGTGTGAGCAGCTTTTGACAGCTGTTCATAAAAGCTTGTAGTAATATGCATATGGAATTTGTATACTTTGTTCGTGTATATAAATATTTATATATAAATTAATTTATTCACTCATATCAATATTTAAAGAGGTTCCCACGTTGTGTTGGGGCCTCGGTCCATGGTCTCTCTTGGTTTTTTGTCGAATATGTAATAAATAAATAACATAATATTCCCGTGATTATACGGTGAACCTTTACCAGAAATTCTGGAAAGCTCTATGGTGCTGTTCACTTTTGCTTATGTTAAATTCCATCCTGCTGGGAGCACAGTCAACTGTAGACATTCTTTAATGATTCTATGGTGAGGGTAGCCAGGATTAACCAGTAGTAGGATTCATACTTTTGGGATTAACAATTAGGAATTAACGGGAACACATACCAGTCAGATTGGAGAGTTGGTTTAGTTGGAGAAACTGAATTACTCTTTGCCATATACTTTTACGTTCTGAGAGTGTTTGTAGTGGGATAACTTGTATGAAAATTAAAATACTGGGAAATTTCCTCAAGTTAAAGGTCAAATGTCAAATGAAGCATTTCCTGTCGTTTTTAGAGCAAATGTTCCATTAGATAAGTAAAACATTTAGCCCTGGACAAGTTAAAAAATAAAGCTAAACTCTGCGACTAGCGTTTTCCAATATATTTGTAATTTCTATTATTTCCATTCTACTTTGCATATTTGAACTAATTTGCATATAGGGCATGTTTTATTACTGGAATTTTTTTCCCTCATTCGTTTATACTAGTTCATTTGAGATTATTTTAATAAAG
The DNA here is from genome assembly GCF_011630105.1 of Anneissia japonica. Taxonomy (NCBI): domain Eukaryota; kingdom Metazoa; phylum Echinodermata; class Crinoidea; order Comatulida; family Comatulidae; genus Anneissia; species Anneissia japonica. The sequence continues at coordinate 28,734 of NW_022683512.1, read as the reverse complement.
AATCAACTTTGTTTGCTATTTGTTCCACGTCAAATGCTGGAATGCCTAACCTAAGCCAATAATATACCATTTTAAACAAAAAAATATCATAATGGTAATATGGTCGATATCATTCGATAGGACATACAATTGGCTTTCGGATAAGGTGCAACATGTCTATGTTTGGCCATTTTCGTTTTGATGCATATCACCTATATTGATTTTTTGCTAAAATTTTGATATTTTTGTTATTTTCGAGTGTTAGAAATTAAAATTAAGTATACGCAGTATGTATACCTTCCATTTTTGTTTCAATGTCACAATCATATAATTGGTCGACTTCTGAGAAAGAATAGTTAAATTATCTGTTTATTTAGTAAATTTGCACAATAAAATGAAAACAAAAAATATCAAATTTCGACAAAAAATGACAGAATTTTGTGTTTTTACCCCAAAAACGTACCTAAAACAAGAAGATACAAAAATAAGTTTGGTATCACTAGATAGGCAATTGAATACGCATTCACATGATGTGCAACATAATAGTATTTAGTATATTATGCATGTTTTATATTTCCGATTATTATTCTATAGTAAAATTTACCAGAAATGACCTTTATTGACCTCTGACCCATTATTCCAGCAGAAATGTCTCGGCAGACGGGCAGTTCCGAAACCCCCACTGGATGACCTTTCTAAAAATACCAATTAAACATGTGGTCATTTTATGCAAATAAATGGCCCCTTGATCCCGGACTATTCCAAGTTAGATCCGTTGTTAATAGAATATATAAAATGCTAAGCTTTTCTACCACGAGTAATATGCATGCATTTGCATCGTACTATTTTTGGTGATTTTCAATGATATTCTCAATATCAGACTTGGGAGCTGAATAAGAGTTGATTTCCGAGTACACAGGCTTATAAGTTGCTGTATTATCAGCATATTGGATAATTTTTTTGGAAGTCAGATCTTCATTCACTTTCTCAAGACCACACATCATTCATTCGAGCTTACTTCTTAGATGGTCCCGGTGGGAGTGGCAAAACAACAGTGCATAACACACGCATAGCATGCTGTCGCAGTAGGTCCATCCAAGTTGCATCATGTGGATAGACAGGAATTGCTGCCACGCTTCTTGCTGGAGGAAGAATTGTCCACCATACTTCAAACTTCCAGTGGAAGTACTAGACTCCAGCACCTGTAACATTTCTCCCACATCAGAGCATGCCCATTACCTCTAATTAGTCTCTCTATTCATTATTGATGATATATCCATGATCCCAGGAAATGCTCTCCACACAATTGACAAAATGTTACAGGACATCACTGGAATATAAATCCCTTTTGGAGGTAAAGTATTGCTCATGGCTGGAGACTTTCGCACTGTCCAACACTGTGATTCTCTCTCTACTCAATTTGAAACGAAATTGTGCTCAATGACAGTCATAAACAAATTCCCAGATTTGCCAAAAACCTACACCATTGCACACAAGGCAATTTCAAATGATAAAAATGAGGCGACCAACTACCCCATTGAGTTCCTTCACTCCATTACCCCGACCGGCATGCCTACACATCGCCTCAGTTTAAAGCAAGGTGCTACAATCATGCTATTACGCAACCTAGACATTAACGAAGGACTGTGGAATGGTACAAGACTGTACATTAGGCACCGCCATGAGCACGTACTAGATGCCGAAATCCTCACAGGAAGTCACGTCACACAAAGAGTCCTCATTCCGCAAGTTAAACTTGCTCCATCAGACTATAACCTCACATTCACACTGCAAAGGATACAATTTCCAGTTAGACTTGCATGCTCAATGACCATAAACAAATCCCAGGGCCAGACATTCGATAATCTAGGAATATACCTCCCAGCCCCCGTGTTCTCTCATGGCCAACTCTATGTTGCATGTGCTAGAGGGTACTCCAATGTATCTATTAAAGTTGACAACACTTCCTCAGAAGGACTATTCAGCAACAAGACACTCACTCAAAATGTTGTCTACAAAGAGATGCTTTAAAACAATTATGACAAGGTAACCATAGCATTCTCAATAATGACCTCTTCAACTCTCCATAGCATTGAACTATAATAAATACCTCATCCACCTTCCTTTGCACAACTAACACCGTGCGGCTAGTAAGTACTAATGTATTCATACTTACATAATACACTAACATTAACTTCATCTGAGTTTACGTATGGTAAGTCGTCAATTATTTCAACATCACATTTATACGTTCCAGTATCTTTTCGCGTTATGTTCGTAAACACAAGGTTTCCGTCTTCATCAAAGTATATCTTATTTGTGAATTTTTCCACTACATTATTACCCTCACTATTAATGGATGCAATTAACATTGCTTCATAACTCATTACTTTATGCCATCTGCAGTATGCTGATTTAACAGATGTTGGAAGAGACCTTGTGTAATTGTATATCAGGTATGTTCTTTGATACTCAGTAGCATTCACGGGTTGTACATCCACAGTCACCTCAACTCCAAACGAACTACTGAGAACAAATACTGAAATGAAAAAAAAAGCAAATAAATAACCAATAACATAGCATATGTTAGTTTTATGACTAGATGCACATTTTACAGCGCAAAACAAAGAAAAATATAATAAACAGGAAGAATATGACGCAGTACTGTACGTCTTGCTCTCTCCTCTGTCAGTTCAAATAAAATGTCACCGAGACCGGACATAATAAGGGCCACAATTACACACATCATCAAAAATTCGAAAATCCAGTCTCCAAAATAACTACTCTAGAAAGAAAAGCCTTAACTGGTCTGCAGAAACAACATTACTAATCTGTCTGCCGAGAAAGGTAGAGTTACATTTGTAACTGACGTGTAAGACTATGCTAGTAAATTGAAAGACATGTTGACAAACAACAAAGTCTATAAAAAAAATTGAATGATCCAACCTAGACATGTAAACGAAACCTTGTTACCAACGATAAAACATTTCTAAATTAAGATTAGTAAAATAAAAGAAAAATAAAAATTGTTTCTTACTGCAGAAAACACACAGCCTTTTCCAGCTAACAAATTTCGTTATGATAATGCTGCAGTTTAGTTTTCGAATCTCTTTTTGTAAAACCCTAAATACGTATTTATAACGTAATTTCCAAATACAATAACATTGATGTAACGCTGTAATAACGTCATTTTCTGACAACCTTAACACTACATATGCAAAGTTTGCAAATCACAGACCCCATTCTCCCTTGTTGACAAAAAAAAACAAGTTTTCGAATATTATAATAACATTTGCAGGGTTATTGTCTGCAAAATCAGCAATCTAAAAAAATAATCCAATAATAATTGACACACTACAAAATCACTTATCAACCTGAGATGCACGCGTTCAGGAAGAAGAAAGGCGGCCCCTACTAATGAAAATTTCCGTTAGCGCAAGTTGGGAAAGGAATCTGATAAAACGTTCGTCTTATTGACGAACAAGATAAAATTAAGCCAGATGCCAAGTCAGAGTGACAAACGAAATACAAGATGGCTACAACAATAATCTAAATAACCCTCTCACAAAATAGATATAATCAAAACCAAGACTTTCACTTAAATAACTAAGAGGTTTTTCGTGTCCAATGTTTACCTCATTATGTTTATTTAGTTAAGTACAGTAATTTCCCATGTTGATAGCCTTAAACCTTTGGGCGTTAATGTCATGAATAACTTAAGTTGGGATAATCATGTGAGTTAAATTTTCAATAAAGCCCCTCGGCGTTTATTTTCACTAAGTCTTCTGAAAAAAGCAGTGCTTCTGTACAGTGACATGGTTAAAGTTTATATTTGCTATATGCGGGCGATCTTTGAGTACTGCTGCCCGGTGTGGCATTCGTCTCTGACAGTTCTGAAGTGCAGCAGACTGGAAAGGATAAAAAAAAAACAGTCAGGATTATTCTGGGTAAAACTTACATCTCAAATCAACAATGGTCCTATACTGAAGCTCTCTAAATCACTAACATCATTATGCTTTCACTGGGATCCAATAAATATAATGTGAGACAATATATCACTGTAACTTGTTTCCTTTATTTCCAGTCAACAATTCAATCAAGAGTTATAAATATGTGAGCTGATCTCTACTGTATAACAATGCTACAGGTCTAGTGCCTACGTGTGTCTCGTACGTAGGTTCTCCCTCGTGTGTATTAGCTCTCTACTCGCCTGTTCTTTTCTAATAACATTTTCCCGCCTCTGCCTGTCTGATACGCGCACAATTAGCTTACTACGCACGTAAAGAACGTACCTGGATGGACCTGGATATCTAGTGTTGTTTTCAATAATATTGTTTGTTTGTTTATTAATATTTCTCCACATACACATAATTAGAAGTACTGTAATAATTCATATGGGAAAAAAAGTATGTGGATGGTGGTCAAAATAAGTTTGAAAACTAACTTTAAGATATGACCACCATTAAAAATAATTAATAAATCATTATTAATACGATGACAGAAATAAATTAA
>NW_022683512.1:7446-24020 GCF_011630105.1 Anneissia japonica | reverse complement strand
CAATTGGCCTTCATTGTACTTTCATTTTGTTCCGAGATGGGAAGAAAGGCGTTTTACGTGAAAGACAGACGAGGCAGAATCTACTTCTACAGGCCGATAGGAGACTTGTGCCGATTTTCGGGCATCATGAGAACGAACGCCACGCAGGTGAGCATCGACATGTCGGAAGTCTTGCCGTTCACCACCTCCGCTACCCTGTCTCTTATACACATCTAGATGTGTATAAGAGACAGGGTTTTTATAAACAAGAATTAAATATATACAGCCACAAAAAATATGAAAAAAAATATACATATATATTTATTTATATTTTTATATTTAAACAATTAAATTTAAGAATTTCCTAGAAAACTTTTATAATTTTTATTAATCAATTTTACTGGTTTTTCTTTCTTTCTTTCTTTTTTTTTTTTTTTTTTTTTTTTTGGTGGCTGTACACCTAATAAATTTAGTCAAGAGAAGAAAGTAATGCTACAAAATAATAATAATAATAGACTTGGGCAAGTTTCACTGTATACTAAATTATGCAGTACAAAATGAAGAGAGATTGAACAGAGCAGATGACTTACTTATAATATAAATATGACATTATGACAATCATGACACTTAAATACAGACGTGAAGTTCTTGTATGTAATTTTCCCATTACACCCTAACAACAGAAACTTATAGATGAACAAAGAAATGTGTGTATTTAAAAAATGCTTACCCATAAAAACCATCATGTTACACCGAAAAAATGATAGAAACACTTCCAGTCACTGGAAGTGTTTTATTATCTAAATTATAATTATTCGGTTAAAAAATCAGGGAACACATTTTTTTAAATTTAATAATTTCTATGCTCAAGCTGATAATTTTTATGTTACTGCAAAATAAGCAAGTTAATTTAAAAATTATTTTTTTATGATTTTGGTCAGTTTCAAGGGACAGTACGTCTTTAAGACATAGTTCACTCATCACGTCACAACTTTGCCGTACCGATTGCCAAATTGTTGGTTTTGTACGGAATGTCTTTTTTTAATTTGATGTCATTTGTAAATTATTCAAATTTAATATGTAAAACTTTATATTAATAGCTGGGTTATTTTTTTATTTTTTTTTTTCATTTTTGTTAGAACCAACAGAGATAACGATAATGATAAATTTTACCTCAGTGACGTTTCTGGTCCAATCAGGTACCTTTCCTCAGACTGATTACATGTTGGGATTAGTCATATCCCGGCGTTGATGTTTGGTTACGCCGTCTAACGCCCGGTGTTTGACTGTAGCACGTTCCCCTCGGCCCCCTGCCTTTGCTTTCTTGGATAGGTTGTCATAAATGTGCGAAAGTTCATACCCCCCTATATCTCTGTTCATGTTTTTAGGTTGTTTTCTTATGAACATTGCTTCTTTTATTTTCCTTTTTTCTGATTCTCTTTCTTTTCCCAAAATGTTAACAACCAGAGACGTATGTGGATAAAGTAAAGTTAATGTTGAGTGATGAAAAAGTATATGGCAGGTTAAAATCTAATCCGACAAAGAAATACAAAGAAAAAATAATTAAAGTGCTTGGAAAGCTTCATAATGAAAGAAGATTAGTTATAGTCAAAAACTGAAATTATACCCCATAGCAGAAGTGACGCCAAGAATGTATTGCCTGCCGAAAATTCATAAAGAAAATTGGCCGTTGAGACCAATAGTCGACATTATAAGCAGCGTTTATTACAACGTCTCCAAGTTCTTAGCGATGGATATACTGAAACCATTGGTGGGGCAAACATTTCATGTCACAAATTCGAAGCAGATGGCTAAAGAATTACAGGATATTGTGGTGAGTGAAATGGTATCTTTTGATGTGATTTCCCTTTCCACAAAAAAAATCTACTGGCGGACTCAACACTACCACAGGGAACGAATTTAAACGTCGAAAGCATTATGGACCAACTCTGGGGATCAACGCAACATATTTCTCCTTCAACATGAAGGAATCACAATGGGCTCACCAGTAAGCACAATCATCGCAAATATCTATCTTGAATGGTTAGAGCAGACAGCAATAGAAAACGCATCTGAACATATTAAACTAAAGTATTGGAAGAGATATGTGGAAGATATCTTTGCAATAATTCCTCATGATGCTGATAAGGCACTAAACGACCATTTAAATCCAATCGATACAACTGGTAATATAAAATTTACCACTGAACTTATGACGAATAATACGATTGCTTTCCTTGATATGCAAATTTTAAGCGTCAGAACGGCAGCCTATCGACAAAAATATACCGTAAACCAACGCATACTGAACAATACTTGAATTTTCTCTCAAATCACCCACTGGATCGAACACAAACTAAGTGTTGTAGAAACGTTGATAGATAGAGCAGAAATAGTAGTTAGTGAACAAAGTGAAAATCAGAAAGAAATAAACCACATAAAGACAGTACTTGGTAATTGTAATTACCCAAAGTGGACTATTAACAGAGTAATCAAGAGAAGAAAGGAGAAAAAACAGAAGGGGGTTTCCGGAATTAAGGAGGATAAGGAAAAAAGCAAAGGCAGTGTTGGCTTGCCATACATAAAAGGGCTATCTGAGAAAATTAGAGGAATATTACATCAGTATAACGTAAATGCATTCTTCATTCCTATAAAAAAAATTAAACAAGGCCTTGTCCATCCGAAAGACAAAATCAAAAAAGAGATAACTGTGGGGTAATTTATGAGGTATCATGTTTGAACTGTGATAGTGTATATATCGGCGAGACGGGAAGAACGCTTAATAAACGGATTAGTGAGCACAAAAAAGATGTAACATCATTTAATACTGGAGTTAAATCCAGAACAGCAAGATCGTCTGTGTCGAATGTGCCACATAAATCCGCAATAACAGACCACATGGTCCAGCTTAATCATGTTACCAATTGGGATGTTAAAAATTTTGGAAAAAGAAAGCGAATCAGAAAAAAGGAAAATAAAAGAAGCCATTTTCATAAGGAAACAACCTAAAAACATGAACAGAGATATAGGGGGGGGGGAACTTTCGCACATTTATGACAACTTATGTTAAATATCGGTTAGTTGCTGGTGGTGACTTTTAATGACTAGTATAACACAGTTCCTTTTAGTACACTGCAAACTTTTATTCACACAAACTGTACGTGGTTACAATCAGCTAAACTCCAGGTTTCAGATGTTAGAGAACCCTTTTTGAGTGGAGTCAGCTCAGCTCTGTACTTTTCTTCTGTGTACTCCTAACTACTAAATTGAATCTAACTACTGAATCAGTGATATGGGGGTGTTTGCCTATTATACTTTAGGTAATGGGGGTGTGTCTCAAGTAAGTCACCCCATACCTTTAGAGTTTCTGATTGGATCATAGAGAAATTCTTTCTCTATGATTTAGTAACTTGTTTACCAAAAAACTGCCAATTAAGATGTATCACAAACTTCAGAGCTTAGACTCAAAACTGACAATCATAGATTCACAGTGTGAGAAAGGCCAAGTCCAACTGACTAGGGTAAAGTTATACAATGTCCAGTTATATTATTAGATTATCTGTATACTCAAGTTGTCCATTAAAACTGTCAAACCAATTTAAGGCATATATCGGGTGAAGGGTATCAATTCCAATGGTTATGCAAGTTAATACCTTTGAACCTTAATACTACATTACACTTAATCAAGAAAGCAAAGGCAAAGGGGAATGTGCTACCGTCAAACACCGGACGTTAGAGGGCGTAACCAAACATCAAGGCCGGGATAAGACCAATCCCAACATGTAATCAGTCTAAGGAAAGGTACCTGATTGGACCATTATTATTATCTCTGTTGGTTCTAACAAAAAAGAAAAAATAACCCAGCTATAATTTTATAGAACCAAATGAAAATTTTCAATGACTTTATATTAATGTTTTTGTGCAATCTCATAATTTTTAAATGTATATTTTTGTAAGTGCAATAATTTTAGCTTTTGGCTACTTTCTGTAAACTTTTATTCCTGAACAAAATAAAATAAAATAAATTCAGACAGTAACAAATTACTGGGACAAATTTTACCTAGTTGTCTTTATATTATTTAGTTTGTATTCAAATTTATTTTTGGCTAACACGTAATTAAACAAAAATGAAATAATGAATCACGTAGGCCTGCTTACCTCCTACAATCATGATCACGTACATAAATGCATTCATGTTCATAGTGTTACTTCTTTGATGGTAGCTAAAATAGAATAACAAGATACAAGGACGAATTAAAAAAAGCCCAACTCTGTTAATAAGAAAGCAATTTTCAAATGCTGCTTCAACTAAAAACTGAAAATAAAAGACCAAGCACTTAAAACTAAATACATATAAACAAGATACAAATGACAATGAACACTATTAAGCATATAGAAAAATAAGAGATGCAATCCCATTTGCCTTAAATTGAGGTTCCATGCTCAGGAGAAAATGTTTGATTGTCACCAGGGCGAAGGTATTTTGTTCTACGTATGACATAAGATATTCTTTTACTTTATAGGTAATGACAATATCAGCGCATAAAAGTAATACTAAATTGTCTTTAGATGCTAAGGAAACACAGCCCAAATTAATTACAATATTTGCTAATTCCTCACCCCTTAAACAATACCACCACTCTCACTTACAGCTGCTAGGTTTGATGATGATGATGATGATGATGACGACGATGATAACGATAACGATTACGATGATGACGACGACGACGACAACAACGACGACGACGACGATAACGATGATGATGATGATGATGATGATGATGATGATGATGATGATGATGATGATGATGATGGATGGCCTTATATAGCACAAATAAACGAGGTCTCTATGCGCTCGGGACTAGATGTTGCACTTTTAAATAACTTTCTCCTCCCCTGAGGGTCACTTCATGTCCTCTGCAGCCAGTAAACCGGCGCACTTTCATCTGTCCACGACAAGGGCCGAGTGAACCTGTACACCGGGGTAACCCCCTACTTATTTCGAAAGATGTACTGGGTTCTTTAAAGTGCACATGAACATTTATGTACACTGGGCCTACGGGTTATAGTCCTTATCCGAGAAGACTTGTTCAATCACCAGAACTTAGACTGCCCTCCCATTTTGATTTCAATATTTATTTTATTTAATAAACTTCTCACTTATAAAAATATGGTTGAAGGAGACAGGCCAACATGTGACTAAAACCTCTTAAAGGGCCAACTCCTTACTATTGAAATACAAACAGAAATATAAATCTAAACATGACAGTACAAACACAAAAAAATAAATAAAATTTGAAAAAAAAAAAGTGAAAAATGTCACAATGACAATAAAGGAATAAGAAAAATCGCTTCGTTTCTAGAAGCCGTCAAGGTTAAAAATTTCCAATTCATAATACACATAAGATAATTTAAAGAATAATAAATAATGATTTATTGTAATATTATTTAATTATAAGAAGAAATTTAAAATAATAATAATATGGTAGCACATGATACTGGATAAATGATAATTGTTGACTAGGAAAAAAAAATTCTAGAAATCACCCTATTGTATAAGTAAGAGAAGCTATGACGTTTTGCATTTTGAGTACTACTGTAAATGTTTATGCCTAGCTAGGCTACACCCAGTTTCTAACTTATAATACATAAAAGAATAAATAATAGTTGTGATACAAAAACTCTTAGCATCCAAAACCTATTGTAGAGCAACATCAAGACAAACAACCTTTGGAACCAATGTTACAATGGTAAAGTCCATTGTTGGGTGGTTTTTGACAGGGGTGGCTTTTAACAGGGGTGGCCTTCTTCCTACATTCCTTTCGCCATGGGAGGGCAGTCTAAGTTCTGGTGATTGAACAAGTCTTCTCGGATAAAGATTATAACCCGTAGAGGCCCAGTGTACATAAATGCTCATGTGCACTTTAAAGAACCCAGTACATCTTTCGAAATAAGTAGGGGGTTACCCCGGTGTACAGGTTCACTCGGCCCTTGTCGTGGACAGATGAAAGTGCGCCGGTTTACTGGCTGCAGAGGACATGAAGTGACCCTCAGGGGAGGAGAAAGTTATTTAAAAGTGCAACATCTAGTCCCGAGCGCATAGAGACCTCGTTTATTTGCGCTATATAAGGCCATCATCATCATCATCATCATCATCATCATCATCATCATCATCATCATCATCGTTATCGTCGTCGTCGTTGTTGTCGTCGTCGTCGTCATCATCGTAATCGTCATCGTTATCATCGTCGTCATCATCATCATCATCATCAAACCTAGCAGCTGTAAGTGAGAGTGGTGGTATTGTTTAAGGGGTGAGGAAAAAGAATAAGGGGAACACGAATTACCAAAGAAAATAGAAATCATCTAAAATAGAAATTACCAATAAAAATTTTCACCATAAATCTATATACAATTTAAAAAAACCATAAAAATAATAAACATTAAAGACAATAAACATAATAAAAGTAATGGCAAAAAAGAAAATTGAACGGAACATACATCCCAGGTCACAGCTTGACGAACCAAACATATGCAGGGCACAACAAAGCAAACAGCAAAAGATACAGAAATGTTTAAAATCAGTCAGTAAACTATTAATTACAGATAAAATTTGAAGGTCATGATTTGATTATTATTTATATTAGACAGCAATTTTCCCACGTCGGGTTGAAACTCGCATTCAAAATGGAATAACTACATAATATTGCAATTTCACTAATTTTTATATTTATTCTATATAATAACCACAAAAATTGATAAAATATTTCATAATAAAGGTAAAAATAATAAAGACAATAAAATTAATTATGAAAAAATGGCAAATAATAATTTTTTTTAAATGAGAATACAGAAGAAAAACTGCCACCGATAAACATTATTATTATTATTATTATTAATAACAATAATAATAATAATAATAATAATAATAATAATAATAATAATAATAATAATAATAATAATAATAATAATAATAATAATAATAATAATAATTATAAAGAAAATATGATTCTTTACAGTTTCATTTCACTGTTCTCACTTTTATTTTATTACATTCTCCTATCAACAGAAATTAATTCAAGGTTTGTTATTAGCCCAAAAAAATATTGTCATTGCATTTAAAAATACAAATATCATGTGATAATAAGTAAATACTACTGTAGATATCACAAAGGAAAAAGGTAATTTAAGAAACTTAATGGTAATAATTAAGTAAGGTATTTGAGTAAATAATTGTTTTGTTTGGATAAAAGTAATTCAATAAGCTTCCATAACTGCATAACTGACAATTTATTATTTTGGAGATATTAAGCAAAACGTGTAATTTATTTAGCCCTGAAATTTGTTAGTATTGATTTCATGGTTAATATATTCAAACAGAAAAATAATGTCTCTTCCAGTGTAGCACACATTTTTTCTATAAATATTGAGTTTTGGGCTCAAAATGTCAGTTATGCCCTTTTGCCGTGGGGTTTCTGATTTAAGACATGTTGACAAACTTTGGCAAAAGGATACACGTAGACAGTTTAGTTCTTTTCAACGCAATTAAGGTGCTAGATCGAGGACCCTCTAGGTAGGAGGCCTTAGGGACCATCATAGATCTGGGGCCCCGCACAAGAGCACACAGGCGTTACGCCACTGCGTGCAGGATGCATGCGTATGCGTATGTGAAATAGAACTTATGTTTAGTTAGAATGCTCGTATGATTGTTTCACTGTCTACGTTAAACCCATAAGGATATAATAAGAATACTAGAGCGCTAACTACAATGCATTCGATGTTCGAAATAAGCAGAACTGTGTGAGTGTACCATCCAAAATGGCTGCCATGGATTCAGCCAATCAAATTTCGCCTAAGCACTATCATTTTTAAATGGCGCCCTCAATTTACACAGAAAGTTCAGTACAGCCAGTTACCCGTATGCTTGGAACTCGAGCGTTGCGGTAAATGGGTGTAATGTACACGATTATACCTGTTTGCCATGTTATTTGCTATAAATAAACAAAGTAAAATTGCCTTTTTGCCATGGTTATTTGCTGAATAAACGTTGTAGTACTGCCTTTTTGTCACAGTTATTTGCTAAATAATCGTTTTACTTGTCCCTTTTTGCCATTGTTATTTTTAGTTAAAATGTGAATTGTTATTATGCCATGGTTAATTATTTTTATCAAACAGTTACTATTTTCCTATAGCTTTATTTCCATAGTATTAAACCGTAGGCCTATGTCATTCAAAGTAAGGCAAAGTTATATATCATGTTTGCCTAACATTAACTAAATATATGCTACTGTCAAGAATCATTATTTAACCAATTTCTATTTACAAACTGTGAGTACGCAAAGAGTAAGAATAATAAAAATATTAAAACTTAACAAGCAGCCTTCATTGTAACCAGGGAGAAAGTTCTCTTCTGATTGGTTGTCTGATGAAAGAACGTCACGCTTCAGCGTATCACAGCCGCGCCTATCTTTGCAGTTATGCCCTTTTGCCTTGGGATTTTACTGAAAAACCTTGGGAATTTTTTCCATGCCTCTATCTAGCCCGGGAGCCACTTTTTTAACAATTTTTTTTATGTCAACATGTGTAACATGATTTACTGACTCAACTAGGCTATATAACTCAATTTCGCCAAAAAATGTCAAGTTATGCCCTTTTGTTATGGGGAAGGTGGGCAGTATAGGAGGAGCCGGCCGCGAACATGTTGGCTATGATCACGGTGCCCATGCCTTAAAATGGATATGAAACCATTTTCAAAAATCCAATGAATGAAGGTTTTGGAATCCTTGGGTAGTCAATAAACCAGTCACAAAATACTAACCTTGAACAATTTGTTGAATTTGAGAAATTAATAAAAACATTTGTAAAGTAATTTCTCCGAAAAATGGCCGATATGTCGATACGCCATCTTTGTTTTCATACGAATTCTAAACCCACTGCGATCGTTCAGATAATTTGAAACAACCGCGTTATATTCCCGACTGTAAGTGATTTGTGATTGGTCAATCAAATTGCACTTTGACACGATAATCGCCGACGACAAGTAAACAAACAAGATGCCGAACGGTTGTTGTGTATTCGGCTTCAATAGAACGCAAATAAATCACCCAAAAGTATCGTTTTTCCTCTTTCCCAAGAAAGATAAAAATATAAAAACTTTTAATAAGTGGGTAGAATAAAGGACAACGAGGAAGAAGATGTTGAGGAAATGCCATCTCAGACCAAAAAAGAAAAACAACGAAATCTATATACCGACGAAAACGGGAGGTTGAAAGTGTAAGTAAAGTAGCTAGGCCTAGGTAGCATATTAGCTAGGCATGGCCTAGCCTAGTCTAGTTAGGGTGGGGGTGGTGGCTAGCCCTCGGCGGCCCTACCCTACGTAGGCCTAGCAATTTTGCGCCAACGATTGCTATGAAGATGATGCACAAAATCGTACCTTACTAATCTAGGCCTATACTACTTCTTAGGCCTAGCAGCAGCAGTTCTGGGGTCTACTATCTACACTACTGGGCCTAAATCTTATGCATTTGCCGTAAATACTAATCACATGTTTCAGCTAGTATTTGCTTTAGAACCTACCAAGCACCCTCTTTTACCCCTGGGTGGAGGCAATGATAACGCCTTGCCAAATGACTAACTAGTGTAGAATAATTGTTATACAGTATTTTCGTACTGTATAACATTGTAAATACTTTTTTGAAATAGTCATTTTCTTGGATTTTCCTGAGCACCGACATCTGAAACCTTGCAGTGATGGGCTTGTTAGTCATTTGCAAGATGTAACCACGTAAACGGACATGCAAATAGATACAGAATTCTCCAACCATAGACACCAGAAAAAATATGTTGAAATACAAACTACACTAGTGAAGTGACTTTCGGGGGGAATTTTTGGGGGTAAGGCATTGTACAATACGTTTAATATTGGGTGTCCGAGGTTTTCCAATGACTTTCTAAACAATGATGACAAGATTTTGGATTTCTAGAAACCGTTTCATATCCATTTTAACCGCTCGGCCATTTTGCTCGCTCGATATTATTATCTTTGATCAAAATTGTTATAAAATGAATTGTGAACCTATTTAAAAAAAGAGCCTTAAAAATTCAAAATGAAGAAAGGTAAATAAAAAAAATATCCTGACAGTTGGTTCTTACTACAAATAAGGTTAACATTATCATCATTGGCACTTTCACAATTAACTTATTCTTCCAACTCCATCAAAAGCATTTATGCAAACATTTGAACAAACCTTATTTATATTATTTAATTGAAATGGGAATCCAGACAAAATAAGCAGAAAGACAATGTACTGTGGAAAAGATAACGGAAGGTTAAAATGACAAATATCCATTTGGAACCCTAAAATTGCCAGAGAGAAAAAACATTGTGGAGCACAGAACCCAATTGTTATTTTGTAGGGAAATTGCAAGCATTGTCGCTGAATTGATCTGGTATTGTAAACCCAATTAGATGGCGAATTGGCTTATAAAAAGCTTAGTAATATATTTTGTAGGATATTATAAAGGCTTGATATAAATTTATTTTATTATTATACTGATAATGCGTCAGACGAAGTTTTGTGTTATATCAAACTATAAAAATCAATATAAAAACTGTACATTACATACTATAGAGCTTACAACATGTTAATTCTATTTCTGAGTTAATAACCTGCGCTATGAGACTTTAATTTAATTAGACAGAATTTAAAAGTATCTATGGGTAAAAAATCAAATTATATAAAATATTTCGGTTTAATTAATGCTATTTTCCAAAATTATCGTGACAAACTAATTGATCTACATTTTAAAAGAGAGCCGCTACTATCACTATAAAATGTTCAAAGGAAGCTGTTTTGTATACAGAGTTTTAGTCTCAGTTTATCATCAAAATATTATTATTAACTTCAAAATCACAGCAAAGGCTGCTAAATAATTTGCTAAAATATAAGTACTTTAACCCTCAAGGCACGTAAGAAATGAAAGAAAAAAAACATAACAGGTTTTATGGATATTAATTAAAATTTATATTATAGAAGGCCGTATACATGTACTCTTAATACCAAGTCAATTTACTTGAAGTTTAGATTGATTCATAAAATTATTTCCACCAAACATAATAAATGCTAACTTAATAAAAAAAAAATAGAGGGCTCAAGTCACTAAATCACTCGACTCGATACGATACTAAGTTTAAATGTCGTAACGCTCGAGTGTATCAATGTTCTTTCTATATGTTTACCTATGGTAGGCCTACGGAATCTTACCGATTTATAGAATGTACGTCTGTAAATAACTGTGAGCTTCTTGCATGTTATTAAATGCTAGTACTACAACAATAACAGGTAGTACCCCTTCTGTAAAGTGTAGCAGGGGTGGCGCCAGGATTTACCCGACGTGAGTGGGGGCTGAGGTCCCCGACGAGGGGTCAGATTACCCCGTCGAAAGCAAAGTGGGCGTGGTCGAGCCGCTCGATTAAAATACTTCGAAGGTGGTCCTGGGGGCGAAGCCCCCGAAAAAAATGACAATTTATGGGTTTCAAAGGCTTATTTAATCGATTTTAAAGTCTACCAATAGGCATAGGGTATGTAGAAAATACATATCATTTGTTTTTCTCCCCTACGAATTGTGCTTTTTCTCCGACCGGGGAGGGGGGGGGAAGGAGGTCTCCCTGACGGGAGTCTTGCCCCCCCCCCCGTTGTCACCACCCCTGGAGTGTAGTACCAGTAGTAGAGATGTTATCAGAGGAGAGAGAAAGACTAAGCCTTACGACAGGCTGAGTCAGGTTCTACCTGGCACCACTGGTCTAGGTCCCCTAGCTCATGTCCTAAGCCTGACAACAACAATCACGCTTCACAGAATAAAACTTTGAAAAAAAATTGAAAACAAATTTGGAACAATAATAAATAATAATAATAATAATAATAATAATAATAATAATAATAATAATAATTTAAATCATTTTGGCATTAAATTACTTGGCCTAAGCCTTGTAATCAAGAACCTACAGTACAGTACCATTTACTAGGCCTATAATTAGTAACTAGTCCTCATTCATTCAACCATTCATTAGTGCTCTGCCATTTTGGCAGGTCCTTATGGCATCTATTATGTTAGAGATGTCTATTTCCTCAGCCATTTTTTTTAAATTTAAAAATAACTTTCACCCTGTTTCATTTGATCAAGATATGTTTTTCTTTTCCTTTCCTCTTGCGCTTTCCCCTGAAACTAAACCTGTTTTATGTAGTTAGTGACCCAGACCTCTCTGCCTATATATGTATAATTTTCAGTAGTTCTAGGCATTAGAAATTAATTATCAAAAAATTTAAAAAATGTTCACAGTATGCAACTCAAGATCAAATAAACTTTTTTTCTACTCGTGCAGCTCAATATTACATTTGTCATTTTAAACGGCCCATTAGTCACTTATTAGCGTGGTAACACCAATGTTTTTTTTTCCTTTTTTTCTTTTTTAAATCAGACAGCTTCATTATCTCAGGTTTAATTGTTTTTATATTTCAGTTTTTAATACATGTTAAATTAAATGATGCTTAAAATTATGTTTTCATGATCAAAATTTAAAAATTTACACCATTTGTGACATTTTCAGATAGACATTATAGTAATAAATAGGTCAATTAAGGTCAATCAAAGGTATTTTATGTTTAATAGCCTACTGTGTGATATCCTAGTGGTTCGTTAGTGGGCATGTTTTAATGTCAAATTATACTTAAACTAAAAAAATCCGATTTAAAAAAATAGAATTCATTACGGCAGCCATTTTAAGACCATTCGATTTCATTAGGTCAAGGTCATTTAGTAGCCATCCTGAATTTCTAGATAACTGCAATGTAAAACATATATAAATGTTAAGAATTTTTATTTTTAATGTTTACTGTATATAGTAAAAAATTCAACCGTAAGCACATTATTATTATATTGGAAAGATTTTTTTTAATGCTGATTATTATTTATTTATGTACAGTAAACATATATGCTTTACATGGTGGCCATCGTTAATTTGGTTGCAAAATCACCTTGACCAAAAACGTACGCCATAATACCTCTGATTAAATAGTTCCAATCAAAAATTGAATTATGCAAGCTTAAGTATGGTCTTCCTATAAATCAAGACTACTAATAAACCATTAAGATATCATACGGTATTTAACATAAGATGACATTGAATGACCTTAACTGACCTATATATTATCCTAATGACCATCTGACCGTGTCACAAATGATATATTTTCCTGACCATTATCAAAACATCAGAAATCTAATTGGAAGAAGTTTTAAAAGCTAAGATATTAATAAATATAAGTTTTGCACGGCAGCCATTTTGAAATTAAAGATGGCCGGCAAAATGACCTTAAATGAAATACTGTAGTTCCTAGTAAAACATTGATTTTGAGAGCTTGAGTATTATTCTGATGTAAAACATAACAGTTAGTTATTGAGATACCATACAATTTTTTAACTTAAATGACCTTAAACGAATGACCTTAAATAAACAATTTTACAGCTCTGGAAGAAATATGTCATAATACCATTTTTTTTAAATGTCTTTTTTTTTTAGTTCCTATTTATATGCATTAAAGTATCGTAGAAAAATAATTTCAAAATAAAACGAATTTACAAAATATTGGACGAGTACTTTCACACTTCAAAAGAATTCAAATTACGTTAGTACAGTAAAGAGAAAGGACCAGCAGAGTATTCAGTATGTACAGTAGTAGGTAAATGGAAGGTACCACTTCAGTGAGTGAGGCTGATACAAACGCGTATGTGTTCACGAAATATAATGGAATAAATATAATATATAAGTGACCATGCTAATACCTAAAATAAGTCAATACATGACGGATAAAAAATGTATGTTTATCACAACATTTTAGCATGTATTGTATAATCCGTTTTTACCATATTTTTTACCAGTAGGATCTTACTTGCTTTAACAATATTAAATAAAATTATTATTGGCTCATGTTCTTCTCTATTCCAAAGTTTTTTCTCTAAAAAATAAACGACCACTGTTCCTCCACGCTTAAATACAGTACAGGCGTAAGTTATTATATTGGGTTTTTTGGAAGAGCTAATGAAATAGAAATTGTATTAGTTATGTTGGTGTTATTATTTATTTAGGAGATTATACTACATAGCTTGCTTGTGATTGGCTATGCTATGTCACTGAAAGAAAATTATTGATATTAGATGATTGGTTCATGAGATCATGTGAATATAGGATTGTTTTTGATTATTTCACATACCAAAGATGGTTTTGTATAATATGTGAGGAAAATTTGAATTTAGTTTTAATTGCTCTTCAAGACTGAAGTTTGCCATACTTCCGGCCTAGACGTCGTGATTGCCTGTACGTAAATGTGGATTGATGAGAACTGAAATAAACTCAGAATTTGAAGTTAAGGCATATTTTTGTTGGCTGAATTGAAATGAAGACGTATCTTTCTACTGGTGTTAGTGGCAATGAGTCTGTGCTAACTATGTTATATATCAATTAGTAGCAAATTGATAAGAATAAAAAACTATTGTAATAACAATACAAGAAGACGAGATGTATTGATGACAGAAGACAGTAATATTAATATTATTACAGCAGTTACATAATAATATTATATTACATTATGTGGTGACAACTACGTTATAGTTTCTAATAAGAAATCAAATAATTTTTAATAAGAATAAATGGTAAGAAATCTTATTTTTGATTCAATAGCAATAAGTGAACAAATTCTTATTATTTTCTATTAAAAAAAATGGTAGGCATAAGAATAAATGAACATAAATCTTATTCAATGCAATCAGAATAACAATAAGATTTCATATTAGATTTAATAAAAATTTCTTATAGAAACTATTTACAATAAGAAAAAATTATTTCCTATTCGATTCGCTAAGGTTTTCGATAAGAAATCAAAAAGGATATAATTAGAATAAAATAAGAAATCCTATTTTATATTGTTAAATGAAAATAAAATGAATAAATATAATCTTATATCTGTAAAATAACAAATTATAAGTAAGCATATTATAAATATAGGTCTATTCGCTAAGGTTTTCAATAACAAATCAAAAAGGATATAATTAGAATTAAATAAGATATGCTATTTTATATTGTTAAATGAAAACAAAATGAATGAATATAATCTTATACCTGTAAAATAACAAATTATAAGCAATCATAACGGGGAAAAGTAAGAATCAATAGATCGAAATCAATAAAGGTGATTCACAAAAGATTCCTACAGGATTGAAAGGGTTTTCCTGGGATATTACAATTTTAATGTTCTCGTAAGAATAATAATATAAGATACTTGAAACATGGAGGAATTAATTTAAACAAATTCATCCATGCTTGAAAGCACCTGAACAATTACCACATGCAAGTGTGACTATGGAGAACATCAATAACAGTAATCATTCAAGCAGAAATATTTGTTGTTATGTAACCTCTATTGTATGATAATATTAATAATACTAGAAATTGCAAGTGAAGTGCTGCGAAGTACAACTGCATATAAATGTTCTTCTAACAAAATTATTTATGCGAGTTAAGTGAAAATAATGAATAATAAAAATATAACAAATAATATGAGACACGACCCATTGTCTATATTAGAACATTGGGTAACAAAGTCGTAATTTTTCATTTTTGTCAAAAAATGGTAGTGGCTATCGGCACTCCCGCAGTGCCAAAAAAAAAGCTGCTGTTTTCTATCGGCACTGCCGCAGTGCCAAAAAGCTGCCGTTTTCTATCGGCACTGCCGCAGTGCCAAAAAGTTGCTGCTTTCTATCGGCACTGCCACAGTGCGAAAAGCTGCTGTTAATTAATCGAATCGATGTTTTTATCGATAGATGACATTGGTATAATCCATAATTCATAATTTTATTTCACTCAAAAAGTAATGAGACTGGTTAGGCAAAAAGGAAACATGTCCCTGTACAAGATGCCTACCAGAGAAACAATGATAATGTTAATGGCAAAGACATAATAATAATAATAATAATCATAATAATAATAATAATCATAATAATAATAATAATAATAATAATAACAATAACAATAATAATAATAATAAATAAATAAACAGATAAATTAATCATAATAATAATAAGTAAATAATAATAATGAATGAAGATCAAAGTATAGCATTAAAGTGCATTCAGTTATTTATTAAAACAAGATTTGGAGGGTTGGACCGTCATGAAGGTGTTGTATTAATGATGTTCTAAATATTTGCCTTTATTATATCATAATTGATTAGGTCTAGCTTAGCCTATATTATTAACATTATATTATATTTGTTTTTAAATTAGTAATTTAAATAATTATTTTTAATTGAATTATTAAATGTATACATTATATATTATATAGGCCTAGGCATATACATAAAACAAAAAATAAACAAACAATAATAATAATAATAATAATAATAATAATAATAATAATAATAATAATAACTTTACGATAGTTTGATTAATGAGATAGTAATAATCAGCATATTAAATAAAATTACGTCTATGCAAAACCTAAAATAAAACGTTATCTATTTGATTCTGTTTAAAAAAAAAATCTT
>NW_022683512.1:2180-6726 GCF_011630105.1 Anneissia japonica | reverse complement strand
GGTTAGTCTACAAACGTCGCCTAAAGTAATTGATTTTACCCGGTAGAACGAAAGAAGGAAACTCCGCTTTTCAGTCGTCTTAGGCTCTTGTTTTTTGACAAACAATGACCTTTCAGAGGTCAAATCGCTGTCAAGTATATGAATTGGCTGCTTCGCAGCAAATAATAAAAATAATAATAATAATAATAATATAATATTTATTTGGAAAAACGCTTTTTTAACAGAATACACACATACAGTATATAATTATATATATACCTCCTTCACTTATATAATAATAATAAAAAGGCAAATTAACAGCAGGAAATACTTAATTAAATAAAATGAACCGCACCAGATATTTATCTGCATAAATAAACCATATAAATCAAGAAGATGAGCTGCAGATATGCAATAAATAAAACACAAAATAGTACTAACAAAGTTTACATGGTATATAAAAAAAATGGTCTAATTCGGCAGTAATAATATATTATTAGCTCAGTTGGCTAATCTGGTGGTAGCAACTGTGTGTGCGCTGAACCGTGGAGATCTCTAGGTCCCCGGTTCAAATTCCATCGCTGCCTCTCCTTGTGTTTCAGCTGGAAGGCTGAAATACAAGTTACATAGCGCACCGTCTTTCGGATGAGACGTTTAAGCCGTTGGTCCCGTGTGCATTTATGGCCCATGTGCACGTTAAAGAACACAGTACACTCTTCGGAAAAGAGTAGGGGATTGTCTCCCGGTGTACTGGCCAATCACCACCAGAAGGACCCACTGGAAATAAGTCTTCTTCTAGACTTTCGTGGGCTATCCTTGGTGTTTACACCGAATAAATCTAATCCAACAAACTAATAATGTAATAAAAGAAATGTATGAGTTTATAATAATAAATAATAATAATAGATGGAAATATATAGCGCAAATAAACGAGGGTCTCTATGCGCTAGACAATATTGAAGTCAAGAACACAAAGAAAAAATCCGGGAAAAAAAATAAAAAATAACAAATAAATAAATAAAAATAAAATAAAAAATTAAATTAAATTTAAAAAAATTAAATTAAATTAAAAATAAATAAAAAATAAATAAATAAAATAGAGTTTAATCTAGTTACATCAGTCTAAGGATTACACTTATTTTGTAGCCATAATGCCCATGCCCTTTTTAAATAAGATTTACAGAATTCATCAAATATTGTGTGTGCTATAATTACTAAATTTCCAGAAATCACAGGTATGATCTCAGTACAGTCCCCACCTAACATAAGAAATAAACCAGTGTCTTCGCTTGACCAAAACAGATTCCATAACTCTGACAGTCCTGAGTCATGAAGCTCTCTATACAATTGTTTTTGTTCAACATGTTTATTACAAGTAAACACAACATGACGCATCTTTAAATTCCTCTTAATTCATTCCAGAATTCTTTCGAACTTAGTCCCCTTGCTTTTGCTATCGAAACACTTTTCTCAAGCCGATCCTGCATTATTTTACTATTTATTAAATTCTTTGCTTCTGTTTTCTTAAGTTTATACATACCCCACAAATCGTGCCCCTTCACTTGGTCTTCTTTATTATGTTTAGACCATATACGATGCTCTTTACAAGCTCGTTTCCGCTCCTGAATAGCAATATCAATTGTCTAATATCCCACCATTGTTTACAACCTTTCTTAACAACCTTACAGCCTATTGTATTATTAGCAACTAAGATCGCGAGAGTGTCTTTCCATTTTTCCCAAATTAGATTTGCATCACTATTATAGTCTGCAAAATTTGTAATACAGTTATTATTATCAAAATTGTCTTTAATAGAATTTTGATTTGCTGTCCAATCATGGTCATGTTTAATGCTCCACACTTTATGTAATTGGAATGTTTTCCTTATCATTTACACTAGACTCAAGGTTAAGATGTGTAAATAATACATGTAATTACCAAATGATGATTTCTTTCGTCATCAACTACCATCTTACTGATATATTTGTCAATACTATTAGATGAGAAGACATAGTCAATACAGCTAGAATGTGGATGCTTAAACTAATTAGTTTGCATAGCATTTGTTTGAGCAATTTAAAATCTAAAGCTAAGCAAACGTTCACCGTTAGTATTAATAATCGGGTCACCATCACGAATGTTATTGACAATTCTAAGATTAAAATCCCCTAAGATTAGAATATGTGGGTCATTATCTTGATATTCATTTTCAATTTGAATTATTTTAAAGAGTAACTGTAACCCATCTACAATTTCTTGGTTTGACCCCTCTACTGGAAAATAGACAACCACAATTGAGCAATGTGTTGGAAATTTTTACACGAATCCAAATTCTTTCCAGATAATCACATCCAGAATTCCGTAGGTTATGGTTTAAGACATCTATTTTACTTGATACGAGCAGGCCAATTCCACCCCCTCCTTTACTGCGACTCTACTATTTTTACCAAACCATTTAAAATCTTTAATATTTATAATTTCTTCTGACTTGAGAAAAGTTTCGGCAATACCAAAAATAAATTTTAACTAAAATGCTCCTAATGCCATACAATTTGTTTTTAACCCGGTTAACATTATTGAAAGCAATATAATAACATCAATATTAGTGGAATTTTATTTGTTTTGCTTTTACGGTTTCCACGTCTAACTCGTTTGCATTTACAACAATTAATATTACCACTGTACTTGTTGTTTGTGCCGGTGCCTTTTTTGGTATTGTCCAGAGAGACTTTAGATAAGATTCCATACTTCTGATTGGCTGTTTCCTGTGTAGCCAGTAGATCAGATCAGGAAGCTTTGTTTTAAAATCAAAAGCATGTTTACAGTTTACAGTGGCTGAGGCTATCGGCACTGCCGCAGTGCGAAAAAAGCTGCTGCTTTCTATCGGCACTGCCGCAGTGCCAAAAAGCTGCTGTTTTCTATCAGCACTGCCGCAGTGCCAAAAAGCTGCTGTTTTCTATCGGCACTGCCACAGTGCGAAAAAGGCTGTTATTTTCTATCAGCATTATTGCCGCAGTACGAATAAAGCTCCGATTTTCTATCGGCACTGCCGCAGTGCCAAAACACTGCAGTTTCCTATCAGCACTGCCACTCGAAAAGCTGCTGTTTAATTAATCAAATGGATGTTTTTATCGATAAATTATGGTATCAATAATTGGTTAGATCTAGCCTAGCCTTATTATTGTTAACATTATATTATATGTTTTACAATTAATTTTAATTATTTCTAATTATTAAATATATACATATATCTAGGCCCATAGGCCTACATAAAACAAAAAATAAAACAACAAAATTAAAAATAAAATAGTAATAATAATAATAATAATAATATAATAATAATAACATTGCTCGAATAATACTATAATAATGAATAATAATTAATAATTTTTTAAATAAAGATGTTATTTATTTCATTCTGTTTTACAAACAATTTTATAAATTATAAGTTTATTTTCTATGATAATTTTATCCCCATAATTCAAGTTTTCAATGTTAATATGGTTGATAAATAATATATGAAATAATAATAATAATAATAATAATAATAATAATAATAATAATAATAATATGTTATATAATAAAGGTGCTCGAATAATGCTTTAATAAAGAACTAATAATACTTCAATAATACTTCAATAGGCATATTTGCAATAGTGTGATTAATGAGATATTTGTTGATTAATTTATAGAAATATATAATAGGTATATACCATTACTAATGATTCAGCATATTAAATTAACTTTACGTCTATAAATCTGGTTTTTTTTTTTCAATAAAATGTTACTTATTTTATTATGCTTAAAAATAATCTTATATATTACATTATAAAGTTTCATTTTAAATTCTATGAGAATTTAATCCACATAATTTATGTTTTCAATTATTTAAGCATTTAAAAAATTCAGTGGGCCTAACGCTGGATGTAAATGTTAAACAAAACAAAAGCAAAAAAAAAAAAAAGCATCGCCAAAGTGTTTTAGTGTATGCAAATGCTAATACTATCGCGCGATTACCGTGTATTTTTGGTAAGCAAAGCTCAGGATGGTTCACACGTGGTGACGAATATTCGTCGAAATGCCGTATAAATAAACAGCAATTATGTAAATTCACAAGAACTTTACGAATATCTTAATCAATATAATCTTAACTAATATCTTAAATTAGTTAATTACTAAATTAATTAATAGATTCAAATTGATATAAACATTGTGACCTATAACTAAAATTTATTAATATATTTTAATTAATAAATACAAGAATCCTGCAAAGAATTTTTCAGGTCAGAAATTGGCATCGAAAAGTAATAATTTTTCAATCGCGATCTTCGTATTTGTCGGTTCATGGAAATAGCGACGATAAATATATAATAATTAGTTTATAGTTTTTATTATAGTTATAATAATAATAATATATATATATAAATATATATATATGTGTATAATATTTTATTATATACATATACTATTATTATATTTTTATTATATATATACATATACATACATATATATATACATATATATACATATATATATATACATATACACATATATATACATATACGTA
>NW_022683512.1:0-1577 GCF_011630105.1 Anneissia japonica | reverse complement strand
CGTATATACATATATATTAAATACATATATATATATATATATATTAAAATTTGCATTATTAATGTGACTATAAACTAATTATTATATATGTTTATCGTCGCTACTTCAATGAACCGAAAAAAATACGAATATCGCGATTGAAAAATTACCTTTTGATGCCAATTTCTGACCTGAAAAATCGTTGCAGGATTTTTTGTATTTTTTAATTAAAATATATTAATAAATTGTAGTTATAGGTCACAATGTTTATATCGATCTATTAATTATTTGGTAATTAACTTATTTAAGATGTTAAGATATATTAATTAAGATATACTAATTAAGATATTCGTGTGAAAATTATTTACATAGGCCTAATTGCAATTTATTTATACGGCATTTCGACGGATATTTGTCACCTCGTTTGAACCATTCTGAGCTCTGCTTACCAAAAATATGCGGTAATCGCACAATAATATTAGCATCTGCTTTTGTTTTGTTTTACATTTACATCCAGCGTTAGGCCCACTGAGTTGTTTAATGCTTCATAAATTATTTGGTTAACATAGAATTTACAATGAAACTGATAATTTATATGATTATTTTTTTGAAACAGAATATCGTAAAATAGGTAACATTTTATTGAGAGAAAAAAAACAAATTTTACATTGACGACGTAAGTTGATTTAATATGCTGAATAATTATTAAAGGTATATAGCCCTACCTATTATATTTCTATAAATTAATCAACAAATATCTCATTAATCATACTATCGTAAATGAAGTATTATTGAAGTATTATTAATTCTTTATTCAATTTTTATACCTCCATGATTAAAGCATTATTCAAGCACCTTCATTATTATTATTATTATTATAAATATTATTATTTTATATATTATTTATCAACCATATTAACATTAAAAACATGAATGAGCATAATTATATGGATAAAATTATCGCAGAAAATAAACTTATAATTTATTAGATTATTTTTTTTAACAGAATCAAATAGGTAACATTTTTATTTAAAATCGGGTTTTGCATGGACGTAATTTTATTTAATATACTGATCATTATTATCTCATTATTCAAAATATCGTAAAATTATTATTATTATTATTGTTTGTTTATTTTTTGTTTTATGTATATGCATAGGCCTATATAATATATAATGTATATATTAAATAATTTTATTAGAAATAATTATCTAAATTACTAATTGTAAAACAAATATAATATAGTGCTGACAATAAGCTAAGCTAGACCTAATCAATTATTTATATAATAAAGCCAAATATTTAGAACATCATCACAGTCCAGCCCTCCAAATCTTGTTTTAATATCTAATTAACTGAATTCACTTCAATGTTATATTTTGATCTTCATTCATAATTATTATTATTATCATTATTATTACTTTTTTATTTTTATTTATTAATTATTATTATCTGTATTATTATTATTATTATTATTATTATTATTATTATTATTATTATTATTATTGTACAGACATGTTCCCTTTTTTGCCTACCAGTCTCATTACGTTTTGAGTGAAATAAAATTATGAATTATGAATTATACCAATGTCATCTAT
>NW_022683511.1:0-567 GCF_011630105.1 Anneissia japonica | reverse complement strand
ATTATTATTATTATTATTATTATTATTTTTGTCAATGTTATCCTGTGTCACACCCATATTTACACAATTGGTTTTTTTTTTTAAGTCTGATGTGGCAGTATAAGGTATTATATAATTTTTACACTGTCAAGAAAACTGACGGTGACTTTTTCAAGCAATACAATTGAAACAAATACTAAAGCAATCAAAAAAATACATAAAGGCCCCTTAATTGATTCTCCTGACGCAAATCCAAAATATCATATTTTGTTATATTGTATTTAAGCCTTTCCTTTATATTGTATGCTTTGTAAATTTGATATACAATATTTTTTTGTTTTCTTTTTTATCCCGGCAATGATGAAAAACATGTCGCAATGACTCAGAAGGGCTCCCAAGTCTACCTAAAATCAAATCTTGAAGGCCAATTTCCCTCTTCCAAAATAAAATATAATTTTCCCAAAAAATCTAGAATTTTTCTTCTGAATTAAAAACTGAGAATATTTGTAAAATTTGCTTCTCGGATATATTTTTTAATATAATGGGTAAGCCCCTTACTGAAATATTTGCATGCTTATACGTTAGTGC
>NW_022683510.1:0-1184 GCF_011630105.1 Anneissia japonica | reverse complement strand
AAAGGATGCTTATAGTTTCAATGCATTAAATGATGAATGCAAGTTGAGGAACATTAATGTGAGCACATAGAACTGCCACCTTAAAGATGAACTTGGCAGAGTACCCAAGAGATGAAAAAACTCAAGTGTTAGAACCTGTGCAGTCAATCTGGTATGCATTATATTTAATTTCAACTCGCATGCAATGCTAAGAGTAAGTTACTGACAGAAGCATCAACGGACAGCATACTTTCACGTCTGAATGTTTTCAACATGGAGCCAAAAATGTGACATTTAAATGTTTTTTTACAATGACTGACAGTGTTGTCATAAAATGTGAAATAAACTTGACAAACAGAAAGACATTGCACTGAAAATTCTCCTACCTACTTATCACCATAACATATACATTGACCAATCAGATTATTTCTTGCTTCATAAATACCAAGGGACCAATCAGAAATCACCCTATTCCTGAATGTTTTATATAAATTGCAAAACAATTATTCTTTAAGGTTTGAGTGTTTTTGAATTACCAATTTGAAAATATATTTTGAATTTAATTTGTTTAGTAAAGGTCAAAATTTGAAATTGGTTTGACAAACAGCTTCATGCAATTGTATTATTGGTGAAAGTAGGTAATGAAGTGTAAAATGTGTAGGCATCATGAAATTAGGAAGAGTTCAATATAATGATCACAAATATGTCTAATTAATTCTATTCTATCCACATTTAAAGGTATTTGCTGGGTTGACTAAAAACATTTTTATTTTAATTGCTGAAATGATATTGTAAGTTCTGTCACATCAAATTTTCTCTGACAAATTTGTGTGATGTTGGCATGATGATGTCATATTTCACCCAAATATGGTCATATCACATTAATTTGTTGCTTAAAATGTGATAGTCTGGATTAAGCTTCAGTAAATTAATAGCTTTCATTTCAAAGAAAAAGTTTTAAAAAAAAGTTATAAAAAGCAATCCAATGATTTAATTTTTTTATTTTTATCTTTTTTTTTAGGTTTTACTAGACTCCTAATATTAACTATCCATTGTACAGGGATGTAGTTATGGTGGGCGGGGCTACCCAACCTTGAAGTTTTCCACCCAGTCTAAAACTAATTTTATAACCCTCCACCAACCCTTTAGTTACCCACTTTTCCATCCTTAAAATCTTATTATTGAGAGTTTATTAATATTATCAC
>NW_022683509.1:279-903 GCF_011630105.1 Anneissia japonica | reverse complement strand
AATATTGGGCATTAACATTGCACTTCAATCAAAAAACAATATTGGGAACATATAAAACTTTCGATTACTTTTTAAAGACAATGTATCATTTTTCAAGAAACAAATTTGTATTGATGCCTAGACCAGTAAACAAAAGTCAAGCCTATTATTTATTGACTTTTCATTTGGACACTAAGGTATTAGATATTAAGACTTACTGAATGTTTACTTTTATTATACTTTGTTACTTGTACTGATCAGATACTACGTTCTGTAAAAAAACTATCTGATTTATGTACTGTGCAAAAACATGATATAAATGAAATGCTTTCAATGTATAATAATATTATTAGATGTGTATAAGAGACAGCAATAGGGTAGTTTATTGTTTATATTGTACATACAGTAAAATATGTATAAAACTTGTATCGGTAACTTTGTGCACTCAATATCAGATGAAATTTAGAGAACTGGTCCAAAAATTGCTATTCTAGCCTATTTGTACATGTCTCTTTGATTAAATGCCTGATAAAAAGGCACCTGTGAAAAATGTTAACACAGAAGCTTACTGATTTAAAATGTGATTACAAAATTAATTCAGGATGAAAATGTACAGTGTAGGTACAGCAAAAACAAGCTTGTTAT
>NW_022683509.1:0-189 GCF_011630105.1 Anneissia japonica | reverse complement strand
ATCAATTTTCTGTATTTCTTAATGAAAGGTATTGTGCCTCCATTATCTCATCACACTTTAATTGGCTTACTGTTCTTTCCAGTTTTCTTTTTGAAAACTGGAGAGAGGACATTGAAAGTAAGGCCTCATTCACTGACTATTCATTACTTAAAGATACAATTAAATTAGAAAATTATCTATTAGATAAAT
>NW_022683508.1:0-648 GCF_011630105.1 Anneissia japonica | reverse complement strand
GTTCCTGCAAGATGAAATGAAATCGAGACGTAGGGCAACCGCAACAATTCGCAGTAACCCTTCACTAGCGAATCAGGGAAAGGTTCATGTTACTACTGAAGCTAAGCAGCGACCCACAACACAGCCGACTGTCAGAAGTCAACGATGGAAGAAGTGCTGGTGCTGTGAAACCGATGAGCATTGGCCAGACCAGTGTCCTATGTTACAGAAAGAAACTCCAGAGAAACGGTTGGAAGCTGCAAAGCAGAAGCATGTATGTTTTGCTTGTTTGAAGAGAGCCGGTAAAGGACACAGTATGAACACATGTAACCGGAAAAAGAAATGTCCAAACTGCGAATCTTTTCACCACCAACTACTACATAATCCTAAACTGGCGAAGCAAGTCAACACCTGTACAAGAAATAATGATTCTGAAGTTTTGCCTGTAATCAGCGCAACTATAGGCCAGACAATGGGCAACGTTGTATTCGACTCCTGTGCTAGTATTACACTAATACGAGATGAAATGGCCCAGTCCTGTGGATTTCCAAGTGAACCAATCAGCATTGAGATTTGCACATTAGGAGGAGAGACTAAAACTCATCAAACTAGAGCGTACCAGGTCAAGCTGAAACCATATGACAACAATCAAGAACATACACTGGTGGC
>NW_022683507.1:0-1213 GCF_011630105.1 Anneissia japonica | reverse complement strand
ATAATAGCTGAGATTTGATGCACATTTCAGAATTAATAATCGTTTTTAGTATCTTACTGAATATTCATTGTCTACCAAATGAAATATGAATTATATATGAATTTTTAGAAATACAATTTCTACAATATTAATCTTGATTTTATATAGATAAATGTTCGATAAATACTATCTTCATAAAATAAACGAAATTCAGCGCGTCTATTTTCATTCCAATCAATGGCGTTTGTAAACATGTGTACTGACGCCATCGTCGAATCCCTGGACTTTCGACAGCAAAGCTGGCCTGCCTGGTCCCAGGCCAACCAATAATAATTAACAAAATGTATTATTTTTTTTTTAATATATGCCTATGGCGCATCCTGTACATGCACTTAAACTTTTACAACAAAAGCCTAGGCCTAGTAGTACGTCCTACTGTACTTAAGCCTATGCCTACACTAGTTTGATGTCGTCGGGTTTTAATTCTGTCTCTAAATGCAGCGTGACCACTAGGGAAAATCAAAATTCAAGATTGGGTCTAAAAAATCCCAAGATTGCTTTTAAAAACCCAAGATTCGCAAAATATTAGTACTGTATATAAACTTCACTTAAAATTCCTTCATTTTAAAGCTTTTTCAATGAATCATATTCTGTATGTACAGTATTTTATACTGTATAAGCCTTAACGAAGTGTCTGATTTTCGAGACCAGAATCTCGTTCGCTTTGGGCCATACTATTAGAAAATTTGAAAAACTATTACTCTGTGCGTCTGTGGAAAATCCTTTTTGGTGATTAAAACGTGATATCCTTTCCTCTGGCATTGTATGTTAGGCCAAGAGTTTGAAGTTTGTGCGCCATTTCACCCATTCGATGTTAACAAAGTCAGTACTTCACACAGTACATTAGGCCTACCGGGCCTTATTATATAAAAGGGCATAATCGATCTTTACAGAGTGTCTAATTGATCTGTCAATTTTATACCAGAGGGGCCTACAGTATTGCATAGGAGTATTTAACAATAAGAAAAATTGGGAAAACAGTTTCCTTTGAAATTTACTTAAGCGAGCGTGTATGAAACCGGGTCTATGGCAACTATAATTTGTGAAGTGTAGAGATACGGACCTATTAAAAACTGTTGCATTCTAAATGATTACAAGATGACCAAGCACATGAATGAATCAGTCTAAAATGATATTCAAAGATATTACACTGTACAGCTAACCGCTAATGTTT
>NW_022683506.1:0-871 GCF_011630105.1 Anneissia japonica | reverse complement strand
TTCATATATATACATATTATGTATACATATATATACACATATATATAATATATATATGATATATAAAATATTACACATTATTAATATATATAATTACACATTTTTCCAGAGTGGATGAGATGAAGCTGGCATTGGATTGGTTGATCAAAGCCCACATTGAAAATAACATAGGATGTGAAAGTGGAGCACCAAAGCTGAAAGCGATTAAATACAAAGAGGATTTCAAAGTTTCAAATAGTGATCAAGATATGGTGTACAGCAAATAGAATCTTGGTGCTACGGACTTTCCTCAGAAGAGATCAGAAAAATCAATTACTTAAATTGCTGAGGGAGGAAAATTTTTTTTTTCCAATGTCATTACCTTCGTCTTGCAACATCTTCAATTTATGCTCACTTGCTTTATTTATGTCAATTATATTTAATATTGGTAATAACAATAATGCTTAGCATCTATAGATCCATGGAGCCGACAGATAAAAAGAAATGGCCTGAAATGAAATTTCATTTAGTATTTATATACAATACAACTCCCTACAAGTCAACAGGATATTCTCCTTATCGATTGCGGAATGGTAGAACCAACACTGCCAGTAGATCAACTACTACCGAACACAAAACAGAATTGGGATGCAGATTATATACAGGAATAAGCAACTGCTATGGCCAAGATGAACGAGCTTGCCAAACAAAACTTAAAGGACGCTGCTGCATGATATGTTTGTAAATTGTAGAGTCCTAAGTAATAGCAAACTGATAAGTTAATTGTTAAGATCTATATTATTAATGATTCTTAATGATGCTTAATCAGTGGCGTATCCAAGGGGGGACGTGGGGGGAGCACGTCCCCACCCCACAAAAATCTTGCGGCCCC
>NW_022683505.1:0-661 GCF_011630105.1 Anneissia japonica | reverse complement strand
ATTTGGAATAACTTACCAAAGGTAGGCCTATAACTTTATAACTTTTTTGAATAGTAAACTTTTATAACAGTGGCACACACTATCAAGTGGAGAGTTCACAATAAAACATTAAAAGAACACAGTACATTCGTCCATTAAGACACAGTATAGTATAAAAACGTTTGATTTAGCAGGCCTGGTACTATATTGTAGGTAGTAAAACAAGAGATATCAGTTACCGTACTAGTGAGGTTAACATTCCAAATGATGCAATGGATCAGGGACGTAGTCAGGATTTTGAAAGGGGGGAGCCGTTATACGAATTACGTATGACCCCGGCGGGGTCAAGGGGGCGAATCCCCCTGTGAAGTAGCGCACCCTGAACGTTCTTAGGACTGTTTGAGAGGATAAAGTGAACATTGCAATAAACGCATTATAAATAAGCGAAAAATAATTATATAATAAATCAACAGTGGCAGATCCAGGAATTCGAAGGAGAGGTGAACCAGGGAGGGACTTTCACAGACCGAGGAGGAACCACCCACCTCAGCCCCACCATAGTTGGGGCTGAGGTAAGAAAATTTATGATTAGGGCATCTCTAGATGGCCGGAAATTACACTCTCGCACTTCAATTTGAATATATTTTTCTTTTTTTTTCCTTAAAAAATGAAGGGGGGGGGG
>NW_022683504.1:0-933 GCF_011630105.1 Anneissia japonica | reverse complement strand
GAAGTCAAAAAACATCTTTACTTTCGAAGATATATACACGCCCAACGAGGCATTTGTCTTCACTCGGACACCATGTCTTCCAACGCAGAGGTCGGATCGGTTGCTGAAGCGAAAAGCCTGCATTGGTGTTTTACGTTAGACGACGCTAAATACAGGGAAGTGGAGTTTTTGGAAACGCTGATCACGGACGAGGTGGCCAGAGAAATTTTCCGCGTGCAGTACGTGAGAATGTCCTGGAAGATAGGGGAAGACGGCACTCGTCAACATCGAGGATGGATATCGTTCGTGCGCGAAAAAAGTTTGCGGGATTGCAAGACCTTAATCGGGAGGGCGCACTTCGACATAACGAGAGGTTCCCTGTAGAAAACGGACTACCACTACGCAAAAGACGGCGACCCGACGATAGCGGGTGGACTCTTACCTCTTCGAAGAAGCAAGCGGAAGAAAAAGAACAGTGAATGAGACGAAATAAAAGAATTTGAAAAAAAAATTAAATTTGTGTCAATTTTCTCTTATTTTATTTTAGTCAAAAATACATCACAAACACTACAACCTCTGTCTCTTATACACATTATAACCTTGTCGGCTGACAAGTCCCTTCCGAACCGCACAGTCTTCGATCCGCACGACGGTGTAGGGACCTCGGTCGTGTACACGACGGTGTACGCGACGACGGTAACCAAGAAGGGTGTACGTGACGACGGTCTCAGAGTCGTGAGCGCGTCTCGAACACCTCTTTGTACTCGATGTTCGTTGGAGATCGCGGACACGTCCGCGTACTCGACGTCGGTCGGCGGGTCGCAGTCACGAGCGTGCAGTCAACGTACGTCCGTGTACTCCACGTCAGTCTATTCAACGTGCATTGGAGGGTCGCGAACACCTCCGTGTACTCGACGTTCGTCGGAGATTCGCGGACTCGTCCGTGTACTCGAC
>NW_022683503.1:0-624 GCF_011630105.1 Anneissia japonica | reverse complement strand
TATCCCATCGCTTACTTGATTGCCATTAGTTAAGCCCTTGCAGCTTATTGTGCATGTGTACTGTACACCTTGCAAATTTATACTATTGCCTATACTCATTTTTAATAATTGAAAGTGTCAGATTGTTTCATGAACTAGTATTTAATAGTTCTTGTTATTATATGTTTCAGTTTTACCACTTTATGGAAGAATAAATCAAGAAGTATCTACTCAGGAGCATTTATCTTTCATTTGGTTATCTGATTGGTGTGAGGGCGCCCTGGCACCCCCTGGTCCAGAGCCGTAGATAGAGAGAGTTTGGCCAACTCGGTTTCAATCACGTGACTTACACCGGCCATGTTGTCACCAAAACAAAACAACGCGATAGGGTAGGAAGTTAGCAGTTATTATAGATGATTAATGCTATATAATGTGAAATACCATTATGTTGGGTTTGGGGTTGCTGCAATCGATCCAACAAAGAAACAAAAATGTATTAATTTCCTTAAATTCCAAAAAGGAGGAGGATTTGGGATTATATTTTAACTTCGCATGGCTCGAAAAATCTCGCTATCCACGGAGTAAATAAAGGCATGTACCGCCCGCCCCACTTCGCGGTAATACGTAACTGTACTTGGCCTAGAC
>NW_022683502.1:0-1256 GCF_011630105.1 Anneissia japonica | reverse complement strand
TTGAAACGCATGTCGGTCTCGTCGGATCATCCTCCGCCCTCCAATTCGAGACCACTTTGTGCACCCTAAAATTTGAGGCGATCTCGGGGCGCGGTCTCGAATCATAGAAAAAAGGTTTAATATCTCGCGGCCGAACTGGTTATAAGCCGGTTCTTCAAACAACATAATTAGATCGAGGGTCTGACCAGACATACTGCTGGAATAACGGATCAGAGGTCAATAAAGTTCATTTCCGGTTAATTTTACTATGAAATAATAATCGAGAATATAAAATGTGTAATAGGCGCCCTATATGATGATACCAAATACAATTATGTTGCACGTCATATTAAATCTTATACAATTGTGTATCAATTGATACCCAATTTGTTTTTGTATCTTTAAGTACGATTTTGGGATAAAAACACAAACTTTTTATTTTTTGCTTTCATTTTATTTTAAAAACTATACTAAATGTACAAATATTTCAACCATTCTCTCTCAGAATTTGACCAATTATATGATAATTATACCAATTATATTAAAACAAAAACGGAAAACTGAAACCATTTACAAGGTCGGGTGGTTCCCATCGGGTGGTGCGAAAATTGTAAAATGCGGAACTACAAAGGATCAGTAGCGTAACGAGGCCGAAGGCACCGAGAGCCAGGCGCGGGGCCCGAGAAGGACCTCGATGGGGGTGTGTGGCGACACCCCCAGCCGCTCCGGTGTTTGATGCGTTTTGTGATGTATTTTAATGTCCTTTTTTGCACAATTGAGTTCTTAATTTGTATTGTGATTTAACAAAGAAGCCTACTATATTGTAATTAGGATAATACTTTTTTTTCGTCAGTAACTTAATTTCTTGTTACACATTTTTTTATTCTTATTATATTAGGGCGTATATAAAACAAATTATTAAATAAAGGTTAAAACGTTCAATCAAAAGAAGAACAAAAAAATATTTGTACTCTTTTTTTTTTTATTACTGTTGCATCTGTTATTTAAAAATCATTACAACATTTAAAACCCATTTATTTACATTAAAATAAATTATTTTTCTGGTCGATTTTCAGTTATTGTTGCAAAAGAAATTTGCTAATTATAAACTTGTGGAAATGACATTCACATGAGTAATACGTTAGCCTACTTGATCTCATAATTTTAGGCATACTGGAAAACGTTAGAATTAAGAGGAATAATAACCCATGCGTGTTTTTTAAAAAGTAATAATAAGTTGACTTATAGAGTGTATATTATGGAGACATGCGCCTAAC
>NW_022683501.1:0-2124 GCF_011630105.1 Anneissia japonica | reverse complement strand
AATTGTTTATTATAAAATAATAACATTTGGTTTTAGTTACGTGATTCAATTGTTTTAGAATTTTATAGAAAACCATATAAATTAAGTCTGTCAAACTCGCCAATTAGCTCCCCTGTAAAGCTTGGTTTCTATACAATCGCTACTCAGCAGTCGCTTTAGCATTTTTACTGAAATCCTTGCACTGAGTAGCTGTCTCCGATACAAACGCTCCTTGATTCAACTGACCAATCTGTATCACCAATGGAATTAGCGATAGCGTGCAGCGATTTTCATGGAAACCAGATTTAATGAGTACTAACCCCTGTCGGGGTACCAGCCTAGCCCCCCTCTCCCACACACCCCAATCGGGCAATAAAATAAAATTTGTCGGGGAATTTTGTTATAAAAAAATAATACAATTTTGTGTTAATTATGGGTTTCTTTATTTAAAAAGGATAATTTGATAGAAACTATGTAAGATAAGAGTTCCCCTGTCGCGGGTACTAATTCCGTCGGAGGTGCCATCCCCCTGTCAGGGAAGAGCTGGCGCCACCACTGCAAACCATAAGATTGTACATTAGCGCACATACTCCTTGCACTAAACTAAAGTTTTCATTGCCTCAAATTTGACAGCTTAGAGGAATGCTTGAATTGTAATTTCGGCGCTCTACATTTGATTTTCCCCGACGACCTAGCTGGAAATTTCTAGACGACGGGGTCCAGAGGTCCCTGACTGTTGTCCTTTGCCTCGTCGGACACCCCCGCCCTTAGCACTACCCCTGACAGTATTGTATCTCGTTATTTTGGACATCATCCTAGTTATAATTACTTATTACTGCCAGTGGCGTAACGATGGGGTCGGGGGCCCTGTGTATTTTTGAAACGGGGGGCCCTTTTTGGGCGCCGGTCACCAATTCCATCGTGGGATTTTAGATGTGCATTGTTATTATAAATGTTTTTAACGACGAATAAATGATATAATATGGATCCAGAAAATTGAGGCCAAGGAGGGACTTTCACAGTCCGTACCACCTCAGACCCACCAAGAAATTTTATGAATATGGCAGCTTTAGATTGCCGAAAATGGTACTTCACAGATATAAAATTCTGAATATATTTTTTTTTTTATCTCCAGTTAAATATTTTTTTGAAAAACTGAGTGGGGCCCCGGATCGGCAGCTACAGGCCGGCAACTCACCCCACCAACCCTCACTCTTTATTCCGCCACTGGATATAATATATTTTCTACAGTCGATTTCAGACACACATGCTGTTGCCATTGTGGAGGTGAGAAAGGAAAATATATTATAATGAAAACCACAATCCTTCCTTCCTTCCTTCCTTTCTCCCTCCTTCCCTCTCCTCCCTCCCCCCCTTCTCCCCCCTCCCCTCCCTCTCCCCCCTCCCCCCCCCCCCCCCCCCCCCCCTCTGAAATTTGAAATTGAATGACCAGCTAAATTGAAATGTTCGGCTATTGGTTGATCAAGCTTAGATGTTCTGATAGCTGATATATGTTGTGTCATTCTCATACAAAGAGTGTTTTTTGTTTCTCCGAAATATTGTTTACCACAAATATTACAATAAATGAGATAAATGACATTTTTGGTGAGGCAATTAATTGATTACCTTATCCGAAATATGTGGTTTGTTGTGTGTGGTTGCTGTAGTTTCAAGCAAGGAGCATGTTTTGTATAATGAACCACAAAGATGACTACCCAAATTATGGTTGTCGCAAGAGTTAAGTTGGCTCTTTAATTTAGATCGTACTAATATATCACGAAGGTTAGGTGGTCTGCGATAGGCTATGAAAGGTGTATCCGGAAAAATAGACCTAAGACGTTCTGTGGTCTGTAGAATGGGCATATGTTTTTGAATTATAGCCCTTCGTGGTGGTAACCTAGGGTGATAGGTAGTGACCAGTGGCACTCTGGTCGATTGCTGACGTGGTTTGTACGTCAGTGTTTGAGCACGAGGTATGTCATTTTTTTACAGCATTTTCGATGGGTCCTCCATGATAATTTCTATTCCGGAGATGTCCGGATAGCTCTTCTGTGCGATTCTGAAAATCTGTACGAATCGCTGTACGAAATGTTTTTTGTACAGTGCAGGGCATGACTGCTGCTAGGGAGCAGGTACATATGCTTA
>NW_022683500.1:0-1057 GCF_011630105.1 Anneissia japonica | reverse complement strand
CCGCGGGAAAGAGTACCAATCTCAACCCACGACTTTTACAAGTCTTAAACTGCGTAAATTCATCGGCATTCACATGGAAATAAAGCTTAAATTAAGATGTTTCTTATAACTTATTAAAATATATTTAAACAGCATTTTTGTAACGAATATTAGATGTTATTGAAGAGGCCAATCACAATAGAATGTTACCGTGATGAACGTATCAATCTTTCTGCTGGTGGGACGATTTCAATGACCTGACAGTGACTTTGCGAAGAGTTATTACTGCCGATACTTTTACTACCTGATATTTTTTATTTTAAAAATGATTTGCTCGTGACAAAATTTCTTTTGCCTTCGCCACGATATGCCTTTTAAATTGTCAATATTTATTTTTTTTTTTATATTCTTTATTTCCGCTTAGACCACAATGGAAATTATTTCAAATAAATGAATATAAAAGTTTACCCTTTCATACTTAATTGTGTTTCATCCTTGGATATTATTAATTTTGTATATAAAGAAAAAATATATATAATATAGGCTACCTGATATTTTTTTGTCGAACTCATTCAAAAATACAAATGCAAAATTTTATTTGTTTAATTTTTAAAAATCTGTCTTTGCCATGGTTAGGGCAATTGAATTGTCGATGTCTTTAGTTTATTTTTTATTACCCAGGCCCGTATCCGGGGGGGGGGGAGCGTACGCTCGAAATCGAAAAACGTCCACTAATTATAACCAAAAAAATGTGACCTTGTTCCCAGAATCATTATAAAATGAATCACATAACAGTAGGCTACAATATTAAGATTGTATGAATGTACAAATGAGTTACAATAAGAATACTAGAGCGCTGACGCCACACGCGCAATCTTTTGTACTGCCAGCAACATACCACAACAAACATACACACGTTATATGCACGTTATCGTCTAGGTGTATCTTCCCCTAACTACGAAGTCAAAATGCTAGAATGACACCCTCGTTTAGACAAGTATAATTATGCTTATAGCTCTGTATATGTTTTCTGTCGATGCCAAGAATAAAAATGTTGATTAATTTGTTTCAAATGCTT
>NW_022683499.1:0-1439 GCF_011630105.1 Anneissia japonica | reverse complement strand
GAATAGTGCAGCACAGTCTAGAAGCACAGATACATTAGGGAATTTCCCTAACGTATCTGACATCACCACATTCCTTCTTCGCTGCTGCTGTGGATGGATGTTGGTAGAGGATCCAGAGGTTCATTGACAATTGCACAATAATCTGATATATTTGTCTAGACAACCAATAATCTTTCTGTTTGTTTTTGACATTTCTTTGAGTACTAATGTATATTTCTTCTCAAATTCCTCAAAAAGCTTATATAAATACAGTTAAAAGTCGTTGCTTCTACATCGAATTAGAGACGGTCCTCTCTATAATAATAATAATAATAATAATAATAATAATACAGCACTGCAATCTGTCAACTACAGTAAACATTCCATAAGCCATTTGGTGTGAAAACCCTGACATGTGCAACCCTGGCATGACTTGGGCCAGGCTTGATTCACGTCTGGTGGGAGTCAAAGTCTTTTGTTAGTGTTATGTTAAAAAATGCAAAAGGTTAGCTGGTAGTAAAAGATACAGGCATTAAAGGCAGCAACATATATGCACAAACGCATGCAATTCTCCAAAGTAATACAGTAACTAAAAATAAAATAAAGAAATCAAAAAATAGATATTATTAGAACACGTTGATTCCTACCCTGTTCCGCACTAACTACTGACACTTGTTCAACAGTATTAGTGCCAGGCCTGGAATCAGTGGGTTTAGGCTCATCGGTTTGATCAGCGTCTGGCAATGTTGTCGTTCCCTGGGGTGAGGTATCTATAGGTTTTACAGCCTGGGACGTCTCCATAGGCTGTTCTTCAGTGACCGCCGGTTTTGTCTCTTCAATAGGCGGTGTTATTTTAATTGACGGACATTCAATTGGAGCTGTTAATAGAAAGTGTAAGTAATAGTAGGAATTAGTTGGAAACATCAATCGTAGATTAGAAAGCATTCTAACTAAAAAAGAATAGATTAGGAACACAACATAGACACAAGCACTTCACACATCACACTTCATCACATTTTTAATGTACCAAGAGTTTTATAAGGTGCATGCAACATTACTGAACTGGTTTCAATCCATAAATTGATATTCCATCTGCAGGCATGATTTAAAAAAAAAAAAAAAACCACAAAAGGTTATGATTATAAAATTATGAAATGAGACATTATAGAAGAGGTAATGCATTACCATACAAATTTTTAACAATCACATTGGTTAGTGTCACACTAGTTAGAGCCCTAGTATTCAGATCGGGCATTAACCGTTAGCACACGTGTGAGAACTACCGATCGGTTAGCGCTAACCATTACGAGGAACTGGATATGCTAACTGTAAGCGAGCGCCATTAGTTATCAAGTTGAGCGCGTTTCTATCATTAACCAATCACAAGTACGTATTTCCAATTTCCAGTTTCCTATTGGCCAGTGATCCCACCGTCATCTTTTTGATATCTGGCAGGGGGG
>NW_022683498.1:1080-2328 GCF_011630105.1 Anneissia japonica | reverse complement strand
TTAGGTTTGTTTTCTTTTATTAAATTATTTAAAAAAAAATAACACAACAATTTATGAAACAATTTGAAGTTATAGAAGAATATTAAAAAATCCTCAAACTCTCCGGACTTGTATAATCTATTATTTTTATATAATCATTTATATTATTTTATTATTATTTGTTTATTTTGATATTATTGCAGATTACATACATTTAATTAATGTGTTTTTCACTAAATTAGGACTACTGTATCTCTGACAGACTGCACTTAAACTATCTAGAAAAATAGTCAATGATAAAAGCTAGTGAGTCCAAAAAACACACATGTCTGTCCACACATTAGTAAGATACCCAATGAAATTACAAATAGCTTTGTTATAATAATCTTATTATTAGGACTCACATTATCATAAAATGTGTTTTATTGAAATGTTTTAGAAAACTTATTAGGTCAATATGTAATATGATGGTCTCATTGCTGCCCCTCATTGTCAATCCTTCACTTTATTAAATGTTTATTTACATCTCAGAAAAACATAGTTTTTCATTTTTTTAAATTATTTATAAATGTTATGGCTTATAATTTAACTTAAATTTAATTATTGTTGATCTCATTTTGTCTATCCCTCAGATGAATTTTGTTTATGGTTCCAGCTATATGAACTCTGCAGGGATATTAGTGTTGCCAATATTTTGTTGAAGAGTTTGGGGTTAGGGGAAGTTTATAGGGGTCTATTACTTTCATTAGTCTTGTGAAAGAATGCAATAATTGAAATGTGACTAAATCTCACTTCTTTTACTCTACAGAAAATATTGTATGCAAGCAGTTAAACTGGGAGCAAGTTTATGCTTAACAGAACATGCATAAGGTAGGTTCACTGTTTACAGTATATAAATGGTTGAATATCAGAATAATTATGTATTATGCCCATTGTACAGTTATTTTAATCACTGCATTAAGTTTGTGAATACACATAAAAGAGAATTGTGTCACTTAGCCTATTGCACAATTCACAATCTATATAATAGCAAAAATTATAAGGAATCAAAAAAACCAAATAATAATTCATACATCTCAGAACTTTTACTGCTCCATCTAGAAACCTACAGTATTTTAGTTGAAGAATATCATTTCCCCTTATCATACAATACATATACATGTAAGACCATGATTAATGCACAAACTCCCCCCTTCCAAGAAGTATTTGTAGTGAAATTTATTACTAAATAGAGCCATATAAACAATGATTCTCATAGGTGATTGTATG
>NW_022683498.1:0-1073 GCF_011630105.1 Anneissia japonica | reverse complement strand
CATTTTTTACAGCAGCTAACAAATCACCAAATTGGTCTAAGTTTTGCCAATCATTAATACAGAAGTTTAAAATGTTTAAGTTTTTGAGGGAAAAATTATCTTTAATTTACAGTGGCGATGTTCCTCCGCAAGAAAGTCACTCACATTTTGTTAAATTGTATATGAAGCTGTAATACTTTTTTTCTTTCTTTCAGCCTATAGTTTTGAATCCAAGATTTACCCTGTCAGATGGATTTAATGTTTGACCTCAACAGTGGACTGTTTAATTTCACTTCTGTACAGAGAGAATCAATGTACATTTCAATAACAGGCTGTGAAAAGAAGTCTAAAAAATTACTCTGGAAATCTGTTCTGTTGGCCACCACAAACAATTAACTAATGATTATGTATGCAATTCATTATATACAATGTCCAGTCAGGAAAATCTAAGCAATGTTATATTGATAATCACGGATTAATAATTTGTAAAAAGAAAGGCTATAGGTCTAGTAAAAGTATGTGGCATTCACTGAACATACAAAGTATTATAGATTCATATTCCTTTAGGAAAGATAAGATTTTAATATTGGATGTAGTTACAACTTGTTATTTTAGAAATTGTAAAAATTCAGAATTACCATTTTTA
Source organism: Anneissia japonica (assembly GCF_011630105.1). NCBI lineage: Eukaryota > Metazoa > Echinodermata > Crinoidea > Comatulida > Comatulidae > Anneissia > Anneissia japonica. The sequence goes on along the minus strand of NW_022683498.1, from coordinate 448 downwards.
ATGTGAATTATGATATATACGAGAGGCATTGGCTCTTGAGAGCATAATAAACATTTGTTTATAAGCTGAAAATTTTTTGGTATTGAATTTTATGTATAGTACTGCATTGTACCTTTGGACAAAAAACTAAGTATTATAAATATTTAATCTTACATGTAATTGTTTATTTAAAAGCATCATTCTCCATATTATGGTTTTTGCAATAATCATCTCTTATCATCATCATTAAGGCTATTTCAACAACTTTTCTGCCTCTCAGTATTGTACCATTGACTAATTTCAGTAATCTGTTTAAAATTAAATCCTCAATGTTTTTATGCTTAATTTAAGAAACCATTGAGGGAAAATGTGTTTGAACTGTATGAAAAAAGTTATTTAATTTTAACAAATATTGTTGGGCCCAATTCCTTTGGTTATAATTTCTCTTGTAAAAAAAAATTATTGTATA
>NW_022683497.1:0-849 GCF_011630105.1 Anneissia japonica | reverse complement strand
TTTTCATTTATATGGGTTTTCACTTATGAAAATGTCTCAATTATGTGTAAATTAACGATTTGCCCAAGTTTTTATTTCGGAAATTTGCACTAGACAGGGAGTCAGCTGATTCACTCAACCGTAACGAGCTGGTAACGAAATTAGCCAACTGATGAGAATGGTCGTCGCGAGCGGAAAATTGAAAAATTAGGACTGGCGAAAATATTCAATAATAATAGTAAAATAAGTCGAAGGCATTTTTGAAGAATGAATCTTTCAAAAAGATATGTTTGCTGGTTCGGATAAGGAAGTCTTGGAAGTGGTGATCTTAATAGTGGCGTTAAATAGGTTTGTTTAATACCAACTTGTCTTACCTGTGTAGGCATAGCCTAGCATTTAGTGCAGTACTGCTGAGTACTGTATGGTAGAGAATACGGAATACTAATTGCCTGGCGCGACCTAGGCCTAGGCCCCTAGTTTAGGCCTAAGCATATACAAACTATAATAATAATATTTCAAACATTAGACAAACAATCAACACTATTTTAAATAAAGTGCATTAATTTACATGTTAATTATTAGATCCATGGAACTACTACTACTAAAGGCATTACTAAAATGCCAGTTTATTCATCGTGGAATGTGGATAATGCCTTGAAAGCTAGCTCAAATTTGCGCGGAAAATGGCTTGGAAAAATGTGCACAGAACTTAACTTCTGCATAATTCATTGGCAATGGTTATATACAGTATTCAGATTAGTTCAAAGACTAATTTTTGGCATTCTTCTCGGAAATATAACCACCCACCTTAGGCGTGGCCCTGCTTGTTCCATGCTGGATCAAAAACTAGTAGAGGGTCAAATGTCCAGC
>NW_022683496.1:0-688 GCF_011630105.1 Anneissia japonica | reverse complement strand
ATAATTGAAAGTTGACTTTATACCATTTATTATCCATTTGTTATAAGCGACAATCGTCCTATCTCTATCACCTTAATAGTATTTGAGCATGGATGACCATTTGTGCACCCTGACCCCAACGTAGTGCGAGCTATAACTTCAACTAGTATAGTTCCATGTGCAACTTTAATTCACATTAATGTAATCGAAGTAATAATTTTCATAATCTGATTTAATTGAAAGACTTCTACTTCCCCACCACATCAACCATCGCAAATGACTGACACCACTGATGACCACAAACACCACCACCACCGCAATCAGCACCACCACCATGATAACAGGGGGCACAAATTGAAAGATAGCACTTCCGAAAGATTGGTTAAATGAGCTTACGAAACACATCCAATTATACTTCACTGCACTTTGTGATACCTATCGCAAGCTGTATTCAGAATAATACAGCAGTAAAAACATGCAAAATCATTAGTTTTTGGGAGCTGGGTTAGTTTAAAAAAATTTTTGCTTGGTTGAGTAAGTGCAGGAGGCTGTCTGAATTTAACAGGTTGCGGGACACTTCAGACCCCTATAGACGAGCCGAGTATCAAGGCAGGGGCGCCGCTAACTACAGCCCTAACATCGGCGGTGGTTCCAGCCGCTCCTCGCCAATAGTTCGGTTCTTAAAACCAAGTCTTCTCGGAAAAGGACT
>NW_022683495.1:0-571 GCF_011630105.1 Anneissia japonica | reverse complement strand
AATTTGATGGTGTTTGAAAAAACGTTAATTCATCAAGTAACTTACTTAACAAAACAAACATAATATAATAGTGAAATAAGTTTATAAATAGTTTAACAATATAGTGAAATATTTTTGGTGTATTTGGACCGAAACCATAAAGAGTAATTTAATAGACAATTCGTGGTACACAATTTTTACGAGTTTGTGCTTTAGTAATTCGCGAATTTAAAATACAAAAAAATTTTTAACAGTAAAGCATTTAAAATCCCTGCTGTAAAAATTTATAATCTATAATTTAAAACATTGAGATGAAAAATCGAGCCCCGGGGACGCAAATCCGACTCTGGGAACTAAGGGTGCCTCCATTTCGTTGCACTCGAAGACTAGCGTGTACTCCATTTTGTAGGGCCTCTGTAGGGCGCCCTCTGCAAAAGAAAACACCTGTGGCCAGGTAGGAAACATCCCATGCTGTAGCTCATCCATGCACATACCCATCTCATAGGAAAACTCAGCTAAGCAAATATATTAAGAAAACACAATACAAATATTAAAATAAATCATATATACATAATATCTGTACAGAAAAAAA
>NW_022683494.1:0-963 GCF_011630105.1 Anneissia japonica | reverse complement strand
TGACACTCGTGCTGAGAGCGAGAGGTTGCACTTTTTCATTCAACTGAATTAAAAAGGATTTTTTCGTTGAAGGACTAGTATGCTTGATACGTTTGTAACATCTTATTTTATTTCAGCACTGTTATTATTATTTATCCATTTGTTTAGGCCTATTCAAAGTGCTACGTAGCAAATCTAATTTGAATATTATTTATTATGATTTCCAAGCTGCAACCTATAAGCTTTTCTAGCTTCTATAGCTTCAGATCAATGTCCTCGCTACCCGCCAACCTTCTGGCAGAATTTTCGTAGAAAAGTGATTAAGTTTGCTGTTTGGCATATTTTTGGCATTGAGCATAAAACAATAATGATAAAATAATAATATATAATGAAGACATCTGTGATGTAGGTCATATTCAAATTTATTTGATTTTTAAAGATTTTATCTCTACTTTTTTGGTGACATTTTAGTGTAGGCTATTACAATTTATTTACAAATCTCGAAAATACTGTATTGAACATCAAATTTTTTGTACTGGTGAAAATACAAGAGTATTAAAATTAAAACATTGTTGACAATATAAATGATTTAAAACAAACCAAGCTATACAAGAATTAATAGTAACGTCATGGAATGATTATCATTAAAGTTATATGCAACAATTATAAATAACATAAAAACACAGCAATCCGTATATATCACTTTTACATCATTATAGAAAAATACAACAATGTAAAAATGACGTAGATACATTAGTATGTCCACAGATATGAGCCTAAAAGTCCAAAAACACAAACAGTCAAACTTGATAATTAACTTACTTGACTTCAGCGCACCAAAGGCCATTACAACTCATGCAAAAGTTACAAAACAAAAGGTTGCCAAAGTACTATCACTTACAGTACTAACATACAGTATTCAAAAGTTACAGTATAGCAAAATATGTGTCAACGAATAGGAAAGGTATTCAAAATTATAAAAAC
>NW_022683493.1:0-586 GCF_011630105.1 Anneissia japonica | reverse complement strand
ATCTTGCACTAATCTTTTACTGCATTTATATATAAACTATACAATTAATGGTTTACAATATAATCCTTAATTATTTACAGTATAGATATATACTACATAACAATTAATGCTTTAGAATATAATCTTTAATTATTTACAGTACAGATATATACTATAACAATTAATGCTTTAAAATATAATCTTTATTATTTGCTTATGAACTTTGTAAACAATGAATAGGGTCTGTCTCTTATACACATCTAGATGTGTATAAGAGACAGTGAATATACCTTGCTCTTCTGAATAAGAGTATCGCATTTTTATTACCCTACTGTCATCTGTAAGCATACTTAAGTTTTCTGGTATGTCTCCGGCTTCCTCGCAGAATGTAATGATTACATCTGCTAACATCATGTCTTTGTTAAAGTTCTAGAATTAACAGAGGAATAATAGTGAGAGAGGTTAACAATTTTGGTTTAGCCATGATATAACTATTATTATTAACTTGTCAACACTGTATCTCTATTGCTGTATATTACCTATTTATAGAGCGAAGGCCAATTCGAGCGAATTCGAGCGGATTGTTTTTTCGAGCGGATGCAGTGGT
>NW_022683492.1:0-611 GCF_011630105.1 Anneissia japonica | reverse complement strand
ATTGATCAGTTCAGCAAAAACATTTGCATTAAAATAATTTAGATTAAATTTTAGAAAATAAAAATTACAATATTTACTCACATTGAAATAAAAAAATAATTGTAGGATAACAGAATTCAAAAACTGGATGAAAGCATTTTTTATGTGATTCATATATCATACACAAAAGTTTACATAAATTTTATAAAATAACTTTAATACTTGAGAAATAATAACAATAATAATAATAATAATAATAATAGTATCTATATATTTTAATATGAAAATGGAATTTAAATAGAAAACTTGAAAGATAATTCCATAATGTTAAAAAAGAGGATCTATGAGTGCAGAGGAAAGTTGTCCCAACCATGTTCAAGCATAGGAACTTCTGCTGTTTATGCAGATGCCAAACCAACTGTGTCATTGGGGTTTGTTGGGAGAAATCTGATTAAAGCAAAATTCCTCACACTCTTGAACATGTGTAGTTGAAATAAAAAATTTTATGTGTATACGTATATATATATATATATATGTATACATATATATACGTACATATATATATATATCACTTTATACTATCTGGCTTTTTCAACCCTCACTCACTCGCCACTGAGGAAGGACTAGTGTTG
>NW_022683491.1:0-615 GCF_011630105.1 Anneissia japonica | reverse complement strand
ATGCCTCCCTATCCTAGGCGAACCTGTCCTACCGTTGTACACGGTAGAATCACCACCACCACCACAACCACCACCACCACCACCTTCCTCCACTTCTTCTCATCATCCTCCTCCTCTTCCTTCTCATCCTCCAGCAGCTCCCGTTCTTCAACCAGCAATCGAAACCAACGCACTCGTCGAGATTCGAGGAAACGTTAAGAAACTGCTGGCCTTCTGCGGCGGCGGCCATCTGAATTACGCACGTGCGTTTGGAGCGATGGTGGAATCTTTGACCGTCTCACGAGTAAGGAGATTCGACATGCCGGTTCTCCTGTTCTGCCGAGACCCCGACGACGGATCCCGATACGCCGTGGTCTCGAGCGTGAGCGAGAGTTACCGATTGATGGCGGCCCATCAGGAAAACGCCGTAATGGAAGCGTTCGGAGAGGCGAATCGTGCCAAGCGCATGGAAGCGACCGGGAGAAATCAGGCGTTCGTCAACGTACCGTCTCGGCCGCGACATTCGACGACCGTAGCCGATTTCGTCGAAGCGCCTGTTCAATCCCTGCCAACGCCTATCGCGGTGACGCTAAGAGACAATACGTACGCCGATAAATTGATCGTGCCTATGGCGAT
>NW_022683490.1:0-814 GCF_011630105.1 Anneissia japonica | reverse complement strand
ACACTTTTCCTTTGAAGACAAAGTTCCAACATTTAAACACCTTTAAATAATAGAATGTAGGTAAGAATGGCCCCAGAAAAACTTTTATTATTGGGGCCATTTTTACCGGGGCCATTTTTTCCTTGGGCATTTTGTCCGGGGCCATTCTTACCTACATTCGGTGTACGGTAAAAATGGCCCAGGAAAAAATGGCAAAATGACAAGTAGGTAAAAATGGCCCCAATGAAAAAATTCAGTAATAGAAATGATATTTTTTTTTTTAAATCTTCAAATATTTAAATACTGTAATAAGCAAGAATTGAATCAATAACAAATGCATTTACACAACAGATGCAAATAATGTACTGAGAGATATCAGAAAACAACGGCCATTGAACATTTTTTAATAGTTGAAATAAGTTTTAAAGACGTTATTCCACTAACAAAGTAGAGGAATGACATACATACAGTACTTTAACTACCAAAATATGCAACTCATAGATAACCACAAAATTCACTTTTGTTAAGTATCAAATGAAATAACTTTACATGTTATAAACAGTGCAAATAAACAGTAGTTAAAGCCTGTGGATCAATTGTGTGTTTGAATAACAAGTTCATGTATGGGAAAAGGGAGGCTTTACTTTACTTAAACAAATGTAGAGTTATACTCTATATATATATATTTGTTAATCAAATTTTGTTTTTCAAGTAAACTGAATAATTAGGAATACATTTATTTAAGCAACTCATTTAATTGCATACTTGGTTTCTACTCCCCGCCAAGTATTAATTTAAGTGCCTAAGTGCCTAAAACTATACTAAATAATGTAAA
>NW_022683489.1:0-793 GCF_011630105.1 Anneissia japonica | reverse complement strand
TGTATAAACAGGTGTTTGCAACGATAGGGTTAAGGTTAGGCGCATCACCATTTAAGTCTATATTTGAGTTTATTTTTAAGGTTAGGGTTAGCCTATTCAGACTCAGTTCACAGCCCCTGTGAGTTCACCCCCTATTAAGAGCCGCGTAAGCGGCTTGTTGTCCCCAACACGGTCCCCCGTGATCATGACGATAGGCGTTTAAAAAGACCCTGTGAGTTCACGCCCTGTTAAGAGCCACGTAAGTGGCTCGTTGTCCCCAACACGGCCCCCCTGTGATCATGACGATAGGCGTTTAAACAGACCCTGTGAGTTCACCCCTATTAAGAGCCGCGTAAGTGCCTCGTTGTCCCCAACACGGCCCCCCTGTGATCATGACGATAGGCGTTTAAACAGACCCTGTGAGTTCACGCCCCCTGTGATCGTGACGATAGGTGTATAAACAGGTGTTTGCAACGATAGGGTTAAGGTTAGGCGCATCACCATTTTAGTCTATATTTCAGTTTATTTTTAAGGTTAGGGTTAGCATATTCAGACTCAGTTCACAGCCCCTGTGAGTTCACCCCCTATTTAATGTGGTTTTGTGAAAGAGGATAATGTATGTATACAAGCCTCTTTTAAGGCAAAACATCTTTTCCTACAGCCTTGAGAATGTTGAAGGTTGTTTGCAAGGACATTGTACATTTGGGTATGCTCTCAGAATGTAGGTAAGAATGGCCCTGGAAAAAATGGCCCCGGAAAAAATGGCCCCGGAAAAAATGGCCCCGGTAAAAATGGCCCCATATGACAGGTAGGT
>NW_022683488.1:0-1709 GCF_011630105.1 Anneissia japonica | reverse complement strand
TACTCTTGCGAAAAGGAGCTAAGGTAAGTGGATTCATGTCAAAGCCTATCCACAAATCTAAATTGGGATAAGCCCAGGCCAGCTAGCCTAACATCAGCTTTGTAAGTCCGGAACTGAAGAAACTGAACCATTTAGCACATGAAACCAGCAATCTGGTGGGATTCTATTAATGGTATGAAAAGAAAAAGTTTCAATTGATGAGCGATGATAATTCTCTGAGGATACAGCCCTCAAAATTAGGACAAAAGGACCATAGCAAAATATTGCCGAGGTAAACTTGACACACCTGGTTAGTCGTCAGCAGTTTTGTATTTGAGTTTCAGCAGGTTCCAGCCAGTAATGAATGTACACATGAATCTGCAGTGTATGAAAATCAAATAAAAGTTATAGGGATGTTAAAATGTAAGCTTGACCAAAAAAGTATAAAGTATTTGTAAAAATATGAATTTCTATTTTAAAAACCATTATTGAACAACACACAATCTAATCAATGGCAAATCAATGCACATGGAGAATCACCAAATTGGTTCCCATGTAGTTTTGTAAATAGTTAGGGCTCAAGATTAAATCAAGACATTGGTAAATAAGTGTTTAATTATATTTTTGCTGTAAAAAAACTTGGTACAGTAGTATGTATTTCAAGCATTAAATAAATTATTAATTCATTCTGTCAACTTTTCAAAATAGGTGACGAGCTAGAAATATTTGAATTCTTACGTCACTTTTGAATGACCACACGTGACAACACATAGGCATACGCCAAAACACATGGAGCTTCCCTGCTAATAGAACTAGCACTCATATACCAAGAAAATTGAAATTTTCCCTATGTGTGTTGATTTGCTGTCAATTCAATCGTGCATTGTTTAATAATGGCTTTTAAACGTGTAGAAATTTGTTTGTTTAAATTACAAATATTTGTTTGTTCAAGTTAATGTATATTAACCCTTTCCAGTCTGCCCTATTACCATTGCCTGAGGCTGTACCAAAGCTGAGAAATTACATCGTCTACACTAAATGTCGGGTTTTGACTGGGCTCAGGCATTTTATTTGGTGTGAATACAGGAGGCCCTCTACAGAAATATTCCTACATCACTCTCAAACAATCTTATAGAGGGCAGTCTAGCTATAAAAAAAATTATCATGAAATCTATACAGGGTGTACGTACGACGCCCCTCGCTATAAAGTATGGTCAAAGAGGGCATCGTCGCAACGCCATACGACTGGAAAGAGTTAACATGACTAAACACTTACAAGCTTGAGGAAGATTTGATTTTCATGCACTGTAGATTTTTTTTATACATTTTCTAAGCCTGTCTTGTCAACAAAAGGGCCATGGCAAATTAGTTCCATGGTAAGCTTGGGGCATCTCAGAACATACCTCGGTATTGCTGAATGCTGACGCTAATTTTTAAGGGCTGAAGTATTGCGAGTCATTTGTTGTAAAATGTACAATTCCATGATGGGTTTTTGTTGCCACCTTAGTGTTGTAAGCTACCACATGATTTGATTTTGTTAACATTTACAGTTTTTTTGTGGATGAAAAAGCTATTAGTGCAATTAATAGTACCAAAATTATTGTTTATGAAAATTTTTGAATCAATGGTGACAATGCAGTTCATTTTTACACATTTAGGTTGATATACTTGATGGCTACAATAGAACTGCTCTCCATTATGCAGCTGAGAAAGATGCGGAGTGCTTGGAA
>NW_022683487.1:0-854 GCF_011630105.1 Anneissia japonica | reverse complement strand
GGGTATCTGAGGGTATTGTGTTCTCATTGTAATGTGTTGTTGTTTTCTATTAATACCTAGAAATTTAATAGAATTAATGAAAATTAAAAACACCCACAACATTTTGAGTGATTTCTGTCAATGAGAGCTAATTGAGAGGCAGAAGCAGAGCAGTATATACAGTTCTTTAATATTCAAAATTAGACATAACCCTATATTACCAACCTGAGAGATTTGAAAACCGTGTGGGGATCGGGGATGAGAAGGCGGTTGGAGGTGGGCGTGGCCTCCGCAGGGTCCGGGGTAAAACCCCGGTGACGGTCGGGTTTGAGTCACATAACGGTTGCTTCTGACAATTAACGAGTAAAGGCCTGTTTACATTTCAACGATAACGATAACGATAAAAAAGCTAAAAAGCAATTGTTCATATAGAAAATAAAAAGAAATAAGAGAATTTTTTAAACAGAACTATTCGACATCGATTTATCAGTTATGCGATAACAACATATTTTGACAAATCAAATAAGATGACGTCATAATCATGGAAAAACTATAAAATCGTAGTAGTAGCAACGATTTCATCGTTATTCCATGATTATGACGTCATCTGATTTGATTTGTTAAAATATTTTGTTATCGTATGCATGATAAATCGTTATCGAATCGTTCTATTGTAAAATCTTTTTAATAAAACCGATTTCTTCTAATTTTATAAACATTTTCCCCTGAATTCGTAATAATTCGTTATCACGCATAAACTTAAGTGCTAAATGCGTGACGAATTATTTTATGATCACGCATGTGTTTTTGCAAAATGCGTGTTCTATCCAAAATCACTTGGAAATGCGCTACCGTCCAACACGATGCAAGACGTT
>NW_022683486.1:0-680 GCF_011630105.1 Anneissia japonica | reverse complement strand
ACAATTACTAAAGAAATGAAGAAATGTTTAAACAACTAAACGAAATACAGTACAGCAGTCCAAAAAATAATTATTTAATAAATAAATGAAAAAAAAAATATATGAGTTTAGGCCTAATAACAAATTGAGTTTAATAATATAAACAAATTCAATTAATAATAATAAAGAAACTTAAAAATACATATTTCTTGACAGATAATTTCATATTTAAATTAATAAATAATTACAGTTAATTAGGAAAGGAAGCTTTATAAAGAATAAATATATAAATAAATATCAGTATCAGTAGACTTGATAAGTGGAAAAATGAAGTTATAAGAAAGGCAAAAAAAGATTAAAGATGTATGTAGCTCGCATGGACCATATTAACAGGTGGGCCAAAAAGTTAACAGTATGGACGCCATACGGACACAAAAGAAAAAGAGGAAGATCTATTAAACAAGAGATTAAGTGATCTTTTCTAAAAGGAGCTTGGTGCGAACTGGGCAAAGCTGGCAAAGAACAGATCAGAATGGAGTTTGAGGAGGCCATTGGCCACCAGTGGCATGACAGGCTGATGATGATGATGGTGGAATAAGTAAATAAATAACTAATAATTGATAAGAACACAGTGGTTATTGTTACGCTCAGTACAGTAGTTCCTGTATGCTTTTTACACCATCCAGTTTCGCATACGCAGT
>NW_022683485.1:0-554 GCF_011630105.1 Anneissia japonica | reverse complement strand
ATTCATCACTAATATAGTCAATAAGTCTTTGGAATGTGGCTGTTTTCCTGCTGCTTTTAAGATTGCACATATTCGCCCTACACTGAGGAAATCCAACCTTGATCCTGAAATTCTGAATAATTATAGGCCTATTTCAAATTTAAGTTTCCTAGGGAAGACAATAGAGAGAGTTGCATCAACAAGATTTTTGGCACACATTCAAACACACGCTCTGCTTGACCCATTCCAGTCTGCATATAGATCACACCACAGCACGGAAACCGCCTTACTTTGTGTTCTTTGTGTCTTTGTGCTATGGATGAGGGGAAACTCACCGCTCTAGTGCTATTGGATCTGAGTGCTGCGTTCGACACTGTTGACCATAGTATTTTGCTTGCTAGACTTAGTAAGTATATTGGTGTTAAAGGCCGTGCATTGGAATGGTGCCGGTCGTACTTGTCTCATAGACCTCAACATGTATGTGTGGGAGAAGCCGTTTCTGAACCGGTTTTCTTGAATCATTCTGTACCACAGGGATCTGTCCTCGGACCCCAGTGGTTTACTATTTACATATA
>NW_022683484.1:0-1021 GCF_011630105.1 Anneissia japonica | reverse complement strand
GCCTGTAGGCTAGGCTAGAATAGAAATAAAATTTTCTCCAATCCATTTATTAATTATTACGGTAGCAGTCTAGATAGAGTACTCTACTGTACTTATAGGGCCTAGCTAGGCTAGTAGCCGATCAATCGAAGAAAACCATGCGTCAAGGAAGGTTGTGGAAAATATGATCTAATCATGGTCAAGCAAGAGTAATGAAAAGTTATTGATTAATGACAATGTGCATTTTGTTAAAACTTTGATCCTGAAAATGTTCTTCAAATTCAAAGTGAATGGAGACTAGGCCTAGGGCCTTGAAAACGCCACAGCTATGCTAACTAGGCCCTGTGTATTGTTACATTACTTTGCTAAACACTGTTTTTATTTTACAGGAAATTCAAACAGAAGAGATTATAACATCCATTCACTCACACATTTGTTCATTGTTTTAATTTTAAAGTTTACTTAACTTTTTCAACCTACATTTATTACACTTATAATTTTGTTTCAGGTAAAGCAATGAAACGACTGGTTGACCAAGATCACCCAAATAGTGTCCCAAGTATTTTGAAGTTCAACCCAACAAATGAAGAGATTAATATAGACAGAAAATAGCAAGATACAATTCTGCTAAAGAAAGAGAAGAGGCAAAGGTTAAACAAACTAAGGAAAAAAAAATTGGCAGTTAAAGAGAACAGGAAGAAAAAACAGCAACAAAAACTTGGGTTGGATATGAATGTGCCTTGTGAAGCAGTGCCATCTACCAGCAACATAGCTACAAGAGGCGTCAGGTGCCAGTCACCAACCACAACCACTGAAGTGCAGACTCAAACTTGCTCATTAGGCTTAGAGTTTGATTATGTAAATGAAATTAATAGTCTTCGGAAAGAAAAAAATGATGCCACTGAAAAACTTAAAATAACCAAGATTCTATGTTATGAAAAATTCAAAGATAACAATTGCTTCATCTACAGTTGCTATTGCACGAACAGAATATGGGCATTTAATTTCCAACAAATGAATTTCGTTGTGGCAATCTCAAGTA
>NW_022683483.1:487-903 GCF_011630105.1 Anneissia japonica | reverse complement strand
GTACAGCATGCGCTGATATCCAGTACGCTACTTACTCTAAGAAGAACCCTGTACGTGACATGTGGCACAGCTTGCGCTAATATCCACTGTGGTACCCTGAGGAATTCAATTATTAGTTATTAATTAATACACATTAATAAAACTTATTTGTTTTGTTCTATAGTTCATTTTCCTACTCTTAAGAAGAAACCCTGTATATGACATGTGATACACCATACGCTGATATCCTGAGTAAAATGCAAAGAAATCATATACATTACTATCTATTTGTAATATTACTTGTGGTACAGCATGCGCTGATATTCAGTATAATGCCTACTCTAAGAAAACCACTGCATACCTAATGACATGCGGTACAGCATGCGCTGATATCCGGAGTAATTGTGAAGAAACACACACCCAGTTAACATGTGGTA
>NW_022683483.1:0-456 GCF_011630105.1 Anneissia japonica | reverse complement strand
CGCTGATATCCACTGTAATCCCCAGAAGGATGTACTTATAATAGTTATACATTCAACATATTTATTGATATTGTTTTATAGTTCATTTCCAATGTGGACGGGACGTTGTTTGCACTAAAAATGCCATAGAATAAATATATATTCAAAGAAATACACAGCATGTACTGTATTGCTTGTGAACAGATGATTTTTTTTGACAATACACATTACACTTATTACTGCATTTAGTACTAAACTACCTAGACACTGTAGTGCCACTTAGTAACTCTGTTCCTTCATTTTATGAGCATTTGCATAAATCGGTGTAATCATCTGTGCAGCTGAATTGAAGTACACCCTCTTTACAGTATTCAGGCAAAAAGGCATTTTGAGACGTTACAACATTGCATCCCGAAGTAAACATTAGTCTATTGGTACATTGTAGTAATGCCCCTACTTTGCCTATTTTCATCAGTT
>NW_022683482.1:0-1102 GCF_011630105.1 Anneissia japonica | reverse complement strand
AGGGGGGGGGGGGCACATCTCCTGTCCGCACAAGGGCACACATTGGCGCTAACACCAGGCGCGTAACAGGAGTCTTTTTTTTTTTTAAATTTTTTATTTCAACCATCATTAAAGAGGTTAACCCTTCTAGTTTAGCCCAACAACAACAACAACCACAACAACCACAACAACAACCACCACAACCACAACCACAACAACCACAACCACCACAACCACAACAACCACAGCAACCACAACAACCACAGCAACCACAACAACCACAACAACAACCAATAACCAACAACAACCAACAACAACCAACAACCAACAACCACCAACAACCAACAACCAACAACCATTTTCCCGGTTAGTAATTTACCATACCCACCCACCCCACTCCTCATATAGAAAACAATACGACATAGGGCTTATCTTATTTATAATATAGGCCACACACGTGTGTTTGAAACTAAATATAAGCATTTTCATCATGGTTGTATTTATTACAAACACATTCTTTCACCATCTATACACATTGAGGCCCTTCTTTTAGGTTAAAATGATCTATCTTAAATTTGTCTCTCTTGAGTTTGGGACTATTATGTGTTTAAATAACTTTAAAGGATAAAACTTTAAAAAAAGCCCTAAAAAATGCGCGCAAAGCGCGCAAAATATTTTTGTGTTTTTAATTCTAATTTCGTCGGAATTGATGAAAACTATCTAAAATGTGCAATTTATAGAGGAAATTGTCCTACCGTAACAAGAAATGCGCGCAAAGAATTTGAGAATTTTATGCACTTTCAGAGGATGCATTTGTCAAGGACTGGAGAAAGATTTCCAAAGATGGATATTTTCCCCTTGTTCCCCGGTGTTTTTAATTCTAATTTCGTTGGAATTGATCAAAACTCCCTAAAATGTGCAATTTTTTGAGAAAATTGGGCCATGTTAACAAGAAATGCGCGCGAAATTTGAGGTTTTTAGGCATTTTCAGGGGATGAAAGGGCATTTATAAAGGGGAGTGGGGAAGATTTTTCAAAGATAGATATTTTCTCCTTGTTCCCCCAGTGGTTACGCCATCGGGCAGCATAGATCAAAGGAGTTATGACAGTTTTTGAAGTGGAGA
>NW_022683481.1:0-1154 GCF_011630105.1 Anneissia japonica | reverse complement strand
ATGTAGGCCTATATATATATTATATATTATCATTATTATTATCAATTATTATTACTATTATTATTATGATTATCATTACCTAGTCAGCAGCATGCTGACTGGGTTCTGTTTCCTAGCAGTTTCTTTACCCAGTCAGCAGCATGCTGACTGGGTTCTGTTTCCTAGCAGTTTCTTCTTTCTTTCTTTCTTTCTGGCAACATTTTAAAAGGCTACTAGTGGCAAACTACTGGACCGATTTAAAAAACCTCTCATACATGGGGTGTTCACTGCTTGGGGTCAAAGGTCACATAGGGGTCATTAGGGTAAAAAAACATTCAAAAAAATAAATAAAAGACTTCTGTCACAAATAACATAGCACAGTCTTGTCCTGGCCACATATGTATTGGCATAAGGTAGGGTCGTTATGGTGTTCAGCGATTTACGGTCAAAGGTCATTATAAAGGGTTATTTTTTTGTTCTCTCTAGTAACATTTGAAAATGCTACTAATGGCAAACCATTGGACCAAATTCAATCAAATTTCGTCATTAAGAATCGGTGGCACCGCCTACACCCCAGTCTGGGATCAGGGGTCACATGGGGGTCATCGGGGTTAAATTTTCAAAATAGCCCAATTGAGCTCAAATTTACCAGGAATGATCCTTAGGACCTTCTAAACACGAAAAAATACTCTTCACCCCATATGTCAAAGTTCATAGGTCAAAGGTTCAAAATGTTACTAATGGCAAACGAATAAACCGAATTCAATCAAATTTGATCATTAAGAATCAGTGACACCTCCTACACCCCTGTCTGTCATCAGTGGTTACATAGGGGTCATCGGGGTCAAATTTTCAAAATAGCCTAAGCTCGAATTTACCAGGAATGATCATTAGGGCCTTCAAACATTAAAAACTACTCTTCATCTATAGGTAAAAATTCACAAGGGTTCCTATAGTGAAAATTATCAATTGCTAGTGACTAAGGATTGGACCAGTTGCATTAGAACATGGGGTGTTCACAGGTTGAGGTTAAAGGTCACAGTGGTTATCTCTTAAAAAATGACTGGGTTCATGTTCTATTGAACATAGTATCTCTAGTTATAATTATTATTATTATTATTATTATTATTATTATTATTATTATTATTATTATTATTATTATTATTATTATTATT
>NW_022683480.1:135933-152312 GCF_011630105.1 Anneissia japonica | reverse complement strand
TAAAATTGCATGATGCTTCATGAATATTTGTAAGTAGTATTTGTGATGTTTTGTGTAGCTTATACGAGGAAATATTTTGTGCTTTGACAAAAGGCATGGGTTCAGGTGACTACAACTCATTAGTTTGTTTTACGTACAGCAGGGAAATGCGCCTGTTAAATGCTGCTCAGAAGTACAAGATCCATCACACATACCGGATTTGTACGGAAATACGCGGATTAAAAATAGAAAGAGGTAAGAAAAGAGGATTAATGCAAAAATGAGGTCTTTGAAAATAAAATGGACGAACTAAATAAATACATACGTTAAGATAAAAACTTTAGGGAAGCTAATTTATTATGTTTCACAGAAACTTGGCTAAACGACTACGTCCCTGATTCAAGTGTAGAAATGGTTTTCAATTGATACGCGGCGACAGGAAATTGAATTCAGGAAAAACTATTGGTAGTGGAGATTGTGGTTTTACTAACCAACACTTGTGCAGTACAATTGTTGCGATGGAGAAGATATGCACTCCTGATATTTAGCTTATTAGCATATTATTACGTCCATATTATTGTCCAAGTGAATTCCTGCAAATATTGTTTGCATCGTGTACATCCACCCAAATGCCGCTTAAGTTATCTGGTACAATTCAGAGTATGGATGCTATTTCTCTCGATGCACCAAATTTATTATTGGTTATTTTAATCAACGTAAACTGTCTAGAACACTTAGGGCATATAAACAAATTATGTTATGTTACATATCCAACTCGTGAAGATAAAACTTTCGATCTTTGTTACGACAAGATTCGGGACTCATTGCCATCCCGCCTCTTGGAGCATCAGACTACAACTCCATACGATTGCTTCCTAAATATAAGCCTTTAGTCCAGCAAGTAAATAAAGTTGTTAATTCTCTTAAAATTTGGACGGGGGAATTATTGAATGTCTAAATGGATTATACTAAGGAAAATTCTGCAACTCTGTTGGTATTTGTGCAGAAAAGTAGGATTTGGTCTCATATTATGCAGAATACAATTATTTCTATTAGCCTTTTGCCATGTGATACAAGGCGCAATAAAAATAAATAAAAAAGATAACCAATTGGTGATCAACAAAGACACCAGAAATTACAAAAAAAGGGGGGGGGGGGAAATGAAAATTTGGACAGACCAGTGGGATTTACTTAGGGAAAATGTTTCTTGAAAAGTCGACGAAAACCAAGATAACAAGAATTTAAGGCCATGAAATGATTTAATACTTATGAATGAGCTAATGTGATACTATAAATAACAAACAAGCTATTCTGTAATACGCAATGAATAATAGTAAATCAAATAATAGTAACTTTGGTTTGAAGATACACCTCCACTGGTGTTTTCTTACATTATTTAGAATAGGCTATGCATTTTTCCTATTTTCTAAAATGCAAAATTTTCTCCTACAAAATGACTGCAAAGCCATGTTTGACAATTGACACTATTCTTATAGGATTTTTATGTATCCGATCTACAGTCCGTAAAAAACTTTTCTTTTGATGTAATGAGAAACTTTGTTTGATGAAGAAATTTGTGCGAGCCATCCAAGCTCTCTCCTACTGACATTTTGAAATTTGTGCAAGCCATCCAAGCTTTCTTCATCAGGCCCTTATCCAGAGGGGGGGGGGTGCGTTTGGTGCGTACGCACCTCCCCCCCCCCCAAATCGAAAAACGTCCACTGATTACAACCAAAAAAAATGTGACCTTGTTCGCAGAATCATTATAAAATTAATCACATAACAGTACAGTATTATGATTGTATGAATGTACAAGTGAGTTACAATAAGAATACTAGAGCGCTGACTCCACACGCGCAATCTTTTTTTACTGCTAACAACATAACACAACAAACATACACACGTTATATGCACGTTATTGTCTAGGTGTATCTTCCCCTAACTACCAGCCGGTATGTCAGTGTATAGCAATGAAGTCCCGGTTTGATGACACCCCGGTTTAGAAAAGTATAGTCGTTCCTAGCGCTCTCAGAAATACCCTGAGACGAGTATACTCGACGCTTGAGTGCGCACGTGTTAAAAAATGGGGAGAAAGGAGCAGGAAATTAAAAAGTGAAAAGCTGTTGCAAAATCTTTCCAAACATTGCATGGCTGGGTCAACAAAAAATGCCGTGAAGATAAGCATGAATGCCTACCACCCGATTTAGAAGAACAGAAAGACCACGGTTGTCCTGAAGGTATAGACTGATTTTAATATGTTGTCTTTTGACTTTGTCAACCCAAGAACTATAGAAATAGGCCTAATATTAAAGATAATTATTTAGCCAGTTGAAAATCATTTATAAAATAAAAGAAATGGGGAAATCTGGACAGATTTTCGACTCGAGGAAGGCGCGTGTTTATTACAAATGACGTTCTGGAGCCTGGCGTTTAGTCGAGGATGGAGAGGGACCTTTATTCCAATAAATAGGCCTACGGTATACCGTTTGGTCTATGTTCATAGATAGCGTACCGGTATACATACAGTATAATTATGCTTATACCTCTGTATATGTTTTCTGTCGATGCCAAGAATAAAAATGTTGATTAATTTGTTTCAAATGCTTCTAGTTGTTTGAATCAGCTCATTTACTGTCGCTTTTAATCCACTCTTTATATCAAACTTTGCTATTATTCATTTAAAAGCAGAATTGATTTTGAATTTTTATTCGTAATGGTTACGAATTTATACAGTAGTATTTTTCATTTGGGAAACAATTTGCTTGTTTCTCCATGTCCTCCACTGATAATTTTTTGATAGGCCCTATCGCTGTTTTCACGGACATATAGAGATTAACATGATAAAATGCCTTCAAATTAGTCTACTAGGACGTAAGAAAGCAAATTTTTCCGGGGCCTTTGGCCACTGGACCCCAACCGGGGGCCCTGGGCGGCCCCCCTTCCCCAGCCTGGTTGATCGCTGCGCTCGCAAAACGCAAACCCCCCCCCCCCATTCAAAAAGCTGGATACGGGCCTGTTCATCTGGCATTTTGACAACTGAACTTACTGACTTTGGTATGAAAGTAGCTAAGAGGTATATATGTTTTTATTCACTCGAAAGAAACATTTTCATAAACAAAATGTATAGAAATCTGATCCTAACAATACCGAGTTGTTTCTAGAATTAGTGCTATACCTGTAACTATTGGTCATTGTGATATTACACTGTTTGGAGGATATTAATATTTCATTCTAATTCATTGATCATTTTTTGGACAATTACAAAATAATTCAGTACCGTATGTAATTTCATCAAACAAGTACAAAAAATGAGTCTTTTTCCATCTACTTACAGAGTATACTGTCGAGGATTAACTAGTATTTAATCGTCCACCAAAAATATACCTGCCCATAACTTCCAATACGGTAGACATTCACATGCAATTTGAATGTTAGTGCTCATTTAGAAACGCCATTTGAACTAACTGGCCTGCATATATGAGGTCAGCAGATACAGGCAACCTATTTCTTTATTATTTCATCCTCAATACCCACTTTAAAAAAAATATATATATATGTTTTACCCAAAAAACTTTTTTTCAAACAAATATTTTAGACTAGGAAAAAAAAAAAAAAAAGAGGCTTAAAAATCAAGTTAGGGGGAGTGGAATGTTAGAAGCAGTCAACATAGCCAGATATCCTAAATAATCCGTCCTGGTCACCTTAAGCCCTGTTGACACTTGATTTTTCACCTTGTATACAAATCGCGGCCATTTTTCAAAATGGCCGCCAAATTTATCTAAAATGTGCATATAATTGGAACTAAATAAGCTACAGATATTATGTTGGTGTCTAAACTAATTAATTTCTACACAGGCAACAAACCAGACATAAAAAAAAAACTACTGTCACTCATGCCAGAATGGAACATAATTCAAAAATAGGTGTTTATTTGTTTTAAAATAACCGCAATATATACTTAAAATGTGTATAAAATAAGAATAAGTATATAAACTCACCAAAAGTAGTCGTGTTTGGTATTGTTGGAAAGCTCTTCCAATGTTGAATAATGTATTGCAGTTTACATATATCAGAAACGGTGTAATGTTTCATATATTGTCCCATAAAGTCCAATTATGGCATATCATATTAAAATAAATAGGACCCATTTGCGTAACGCGTGAGCTCTCGGGGTGCTCGGGGCTCTACTACCTAGCACATTCCTACCAAGCCTTAAGTAACGCATGTGCTTTCTGGGTGAAGTCCGAGTACAAATGGGCCCTGTAGAGGCCACAACTTATACTTACAGTAATACTGATACTCAACACTCTCCTACAACGCCTTAACAATACGTAACATTTTCTATAATTCCCGAAAATCCAAATAGGCCTAGACCAAAATCCCACAAACACAATATTTGGCAGATTTATTAGAAGGGGTTCTTTCAACTATGCTCCAGGATGTCCCACTATGGGGGTTTGACCAGTTATGCCTGTGTGCTTTCTGGGGAAACACTTACTTCCTCCATGTCCAAATTAGTCCCGGAAAGATGGGCCCCTACTTACTACTACCGAGCAATCTAATAATACAACGCTTTTTTGACAAAATATTTTCTTTTAATTTTTTCAAAAATGTATGAGCCCTGGAAGGCTGCATAATACCCACCTTAAAATCTGCCTCCGACTTTAAACATGTCAATAAAAAGAATAAAATACATGGTTATCCATCATAGTAGGCCTATTATTAAATATTATACACAGCATGTTGAAATCGATTAAAATAATGTATACAGTACATTGTAGGCCTACTAATAATTCGGATATTCGGATGATAACCGCCTGCAACATCATCAATTGGACCTTAAAGGACGATGGTCATTTTATTCAGATTGACCTTTATCATGTTTCAGAGTAACATATTTTTTTTGTATCAAAGTGACACTTTATTAAAAACAATCAATGAATTTTGTTACTCAAAGGTCTTTATATTGATATTTTCAAGCCTATTAGATGACCTGAACAAAAAGTGATCCAGAAATCATAGGCTTACTGTACAATATATTATGGCGGAAGTAAATTTTTGTCCGTCTCTGAATTTTAATAGTGTTACTGTAATCACAGAGGAAGAAAAAAGGTAATATAGCCTATTATTAATTATGGGAATGGTACCTATTTTTTGTTTTAACATGCTCTAACTCATTTTCTTGGTCTGTTACTTTTTAATGTCCAGTATAATTAATTGTTTAACAATATGCTTTCTTAGATAAGATAGTATAATACATACTCAAATACGATGGCGTGCATTTTGATACTTCGAGAATGTATTATACTATCTTATCTGATATTAATCAGTGGACCTTTCTGTTTATGCTTTCTTATGTTTGTATTTCTATTTTCTATCTATTTCTGCATTGCTCCCCTATTCGAAAATGTGAGTTATTTCCATTCCTCAGAAGTCAAAGCCTCACGCAATCAACTACCGAGTTTCAGTTTCTGTATATGTTATAGGCTGTTGTAAGTCTCGACTTTTTTAGTTTCTGTATATGTTATAGGCTGTTGTAAGTCTCGACTTTTTTAACTTAACTTATATTTATAACCAGGGAGCAGAGCAGCTTAGCTCAGTTGCCTAAACTGGTGGTAGCCTCTGTGTGCGCTGAAACGTGGGGATCTCTAGGTCTCCGATTCAAATCAAATCAAATCGTTTAACACTATGCTTTCTTAGATAAGATAGTATAATACATACTCCAATACGATGGCGTGCATTTTGATACTTCGAGTATGTATTATACTATCTTATCTGATATTAATCAGTGGACCTTTCGGTTTATGCTTTCTTATGTTTGTATTTCTATTTTCTCTCTATTTCTGCATTGCTCCCCTATTCGAAAATGTGAGTTATTTCCATTCCTCAGAAGTCAAAGCCTCACGCAATCAATTACCGAGTTTCAGTTTCTGTATAGGTTATAGGCTGTTGTAAGTCTCAACTTTTGTTACTTAACTTATATTTATAACCAGGGAGCAGAGCAGCTTAGCTCAGTTGCCTAAACTGGTGGTAGCCTCTGTGTGCGCTGAAACGTGGGATCTCTAGGTCTCCGATTCAAATCAAATCAAATCGTTCTTTATTGCATCAGTCAAAATGGGTTGAAATTTACAAAAGTAAAGGGTTCCAGCAAAAAAATTTAAACAATCAACATTTAAACATTTGTCAACAAAAAGGACCCACATCACAAAAACAGCAAACGGAAACAGGTTTAAAGGGCAAAAATGCAACAAATATTAAAATTATTATTATTATTATTATTATTATTATTATTATTATTATTATTATTATTATTATTATTATTATTGTAATTACAATTATTGTAGTGAGATTATTATAGTTATTTTAATTACTTAAAAATGAACAATGCATTCGCCTGTACAGGGAGTCCTTTCTAGCCTTTTTGGAGGATAAATTCTTTAAGTTTTCTAAGATGGTAATTGGAAGGGGCTTTCGGAAGGAGGTGGGGTATTGAATTTCCCACGCTACTCTCCTTGTATTTCAGCTGGAGGACTGAAAAGCAAGTTACGATAGCGCACCGTCTTTCGGATGAGACATTTTACCTGTTGGTCCTGTGTGTATTATGGCCTGTTTGCACTTTAAAAAACGCAGTATACTAATTAGAAATGAGTAGGAAATTGTTTCCCGATGTACAGTGGCGTAACGACTATGCGCTCTTGTGTAGCGGTCAGCAGGGCCCCCGAAGTTGCCCCAAAACATAGGGTCCTCGCTCGGGCACCCTTACCCAAAAGGGCTTTGTTGATACATAACAGCACAATGTGTCTCTGAGATCGACTGTGTGACATATATCATAGTATATCCCGTGAAGGTTTAATGGGGGCCCTGTAGACCTGAGGCCCCCTTAAATATTCCAGTGTTTTTAAAATGGAAATTATACTCGCATTTTAAATCTATGAGTGCCATTTCCGGCCACTTCGAGGTGCCGTATTCATAAATGATCTTACCTTAGCCCCAACCATGCTGGGGCTGAGGTGGCATAGGTGTGTGAAAGTCCCTCCCTTCCCACATTCCCTCTATTTTGAATACCCTGCAACTGATATCATATAATTTATTTCGTTAAAAGCAATATAGAATACAATGCCAAATATTAGAAAAACGAGCACATTTAAATTCCCACAATCAAAGTGGTGGCCGGATCAAAAAAGGACCCTTAGTCTCAGCCACAAGGGCCCTTAGTCTCAGCCACAAGGCCCCGGGCCCATCGTTAGGCTACTGCCGGTGTAGTACGCAATCACCACCAGAAGGACCTCACTGGAAACAAGTAGGACTATTCTTCCGACTTTTGTGGGTTATCCTTGGTGTTTATACCGAATATATCCATCCACCCATAAGGGACAGATATAGAGAAAAAATTATGTTTAGAAATGGTGGAGACCAAAGACATTAAAAAGAATAGCTTGTTTTGGAGTAGGCCTACAGTGACGTCATGCTCCCTTCTTTCTGGTATTTTTTCTTTATGTTTTGAGGGTTTAGATAAACCCGTGTCTCCTGGACCCACCCTGAAACGATTGATTGTTTGATAATACTTATTTATATTGGCAAAGCTAAGAAAATGCACGTGCATAAATAATGCACAGGGAGGCATTAGAAAGAAAGGGGAGGGGGAAGAAAAGGTAATTAAAAGAAAAAGGAAGACAAAAGAAAGAAAAGGTAGGTAAATAGCAATCACGGAAAGTTAAGGAAGCATAGAATAAAAGTAAAAGAGAAGATAAGTAAGTAATTAGACGGTTAGCTAATACTAAAATAGAAAACAAAAACAAGGAACGTGAAAGTGAAATATAAGGTCAGCTAACATATTTTTCCCTCTAGGGTCCTCCTTTTGTTCTGCACTGTTGAAGCTTGTCAACTACTGTGGTAATCAATGACAACCACTTGTTCTGTCGATTCAGAACGGTTAAGAACTTTATTTATTATTATATGCATAGACCTAATATGTTGGACGCAAATATTCAAATTGAAAATGTGTGCAAAATATTATTCACACAACATTTTTTGGCATTGTCAAATAATTAGTCTTTTCATTCTTAACACTTATCTCTAGGGGGATTACCCACCACGGTGTCACTTCGTGAGTCAAAATATTTTACTGATGCGTGGTGCTCCTAACATTGTTTCGGCCCGGGACCCACGACTCGTCGTAACTGGGAGGACTATGCCTATTAATGTTTAACAAATCAATCAGCCAATTAAATATATTATACAGCACGTAACATAACGGTACCATTGTTCATAGTTACAAGTATTACTGTATGTAGAATCATCAATAAATAGGAAAACACAACATACTGTATTTGCCTTGGCCACCATGAAGTAAGAGTGGGGGAATTGGACTCGGAGGAACTAAGCTTTTACCCAGAAAGCACAGGTGTACATATCTGGTCAAACCTCCATAGTAAAATGATGGGTCGTAGTTGGACTGAACCCATCTAATTTATCAGCCAAAGAGTGTGTTTGTGGGATTTTGTTCTATTTGATTTTTTTGAAAATTATAGAAAAAGTTACAAGGCGTTTTATTAAAGTGATGGTAGTACAGTAGTAAGAAGGGCTCGGCCCCCGTGGCCTCTCAAGGACCCATTTGAGCGGGGAATTGGCCCATAAAGCACATGCGTTATGCACGATTAAGGCTCGATAGTAAAATGCTAGTTAGTAGTAAGAGAACCCACCCTCGTCCCCCTCAACTCCGAGAGTGCATAAACATTAGGCAACGGAGTCCTGTTAATTTTTATACAGAATGCCATAATTAGATTTACAGGACAATATATGAAAAACTACACAATTTCTGATATGTATATACTGGAAAACATAACTCATCATTGGCAGAGCTTTCAAATGATAACGATACACCAACTTTTGGTAAGTTTGATTTTTTGACCTTTTGTGTCATGTGACTTTATATATTGGTCTATATCGCTTTAAATATGTCTTATGTTGTTTGGTGTAATGACAATAAATGATCAGTGTATAATTCCCTTTCCATTGACACCAATCATGAGCATGTTTTATGTGGTGCGTCAGCCATCTTGGAATTCAAAATGGCGGCCGATGACGTTGGGAAAAATGGCACCAAACTTTTTTTAATTCAGCGCAGTAAAAATTATAAAATTAGTCAATAAAATATATTTTTGCACAGAAATCTATCTGGATTACATAGAAAACTATACTAGTAGCTTATATACTCGTTCTTATTTTATGTACATTTTAAGTATATTTTGCGATTATTTTAAAACAAATAAACACCTATTTTTTAATCATGTTCCATTCTGGCATGAGTGACAGTAGTTTTTATATGTTTAGTTTGTTGCCTGTCAACAAATTATGAGTTTAGACACCAAAATCATATCTGTAGCTTATATAGTTCCAATTTTATGCACATTTAGATAAATTTGGCGGCCATTTTGAAAAATGACCGCCATTTGTATACAAGGTGTAAAATCAAGTGTCAACAGGGCTTAGGGTGACCAGAAGGGATTAATTAGAATATCTGGCTATGTGGATTGCTTATAACATTCCACTCCCCCTAACTCATTTTTTCCAGATTTTTTTTCTAGTCTATTTTTATTTTTATTTTTTAGGGAAAAAAAATCTTCCATTACAGCTAATAAAAATATATTTATTCTGAGTTATATGATATGAGACTAAATTCAACTCTACTGCACATATACAAACAGAGCTACTAAGTTTTCCTGATTTTGCAAAAGTTTACCAAAAACCGACTTTTTTAAAGTAAAATCATGTATAAGAATTAAAAAAAATATATATCTTTTGTGAGTTATTAATGACAATTTGGCTCATTTGCTAGGATTGAATGAATTAAAACATTTTATGACCTTGAAAATAATAAAATTGTAAAAAGTATGTATTTATTTATTTAAAAATGCCTATTGCATCATCATTATTGGGATATGGAACCTGTCTAGATGCTTCGAGTGTAACGACTGGCAAGTTTTTTTACGAATCATCTCTTGATCTGAATTATGTTGTGGAAACAATAACCGCGTAAATTAATTACTGTGTGAAACATGTAATCCCATCTAAACAGATAACTGTATTTCCCAACAAGTCCTGGATGAACAAGAACCTTAAGCACATGATAAAAAAAAATAATTGTTTGTATTTTACAGAAACAAGTATGAAAATAAATCAATGAATTAAGAAGTCAGACGAACCATTCGTGTACCAAAGACAAAGTATAAGAGAAAATATAGAAACAATTTGGAAATGTTACGAAATACTTGGCAAGGTATAAAGAACATGGCTTCTATTAATTCTAACAACAAAGTTAAGAAGAAGATTCGCCAAGATAATGCAACAAATATTTTTTTGCATAATGTACTAGGCGATTTCTTCTCAAGATTTGAAAATCATTATATTGAAAGAAGACAAGGCATTATGCCTCATGAAGATTTAAGAAATTTTGAATATAAATAATAAATTATATAATAATGATATAAGCCAAGTACAATGCTACATGAAGATGTAAATAAGTTGAATAATAATCTAACTAGACAAGGCATTATACCGCATGATAAGGAAAATAATCGAAATTAAAACGAAATAAGACAAGGCTATATGTCGCAAGTAGATGTAAATGATCGAAATAACAATAAAATGAGACACGGCACTAACGCCGCATGAAGATGTAAATAATAGAAATTACAATGAGGTACAGTAAGGCTTTATGCTGCACGAAGATGAGAATAATGTAATAAAAATTCAGATTTCAGATTTCTTTAATAACTTCAACTGGCAGTAAAATACTGAATTGCAAGAAGTTTACAAAATATACAGGTAAAATTATTATCTTAAAATACAGAAGAAAAAAAACTTGAACAACACACAACACCACAAAATTTAAAAACCAATGAAGTATGATAAGGTAGTATCATAATGAAGTATCATAATAAAGTATGCTGCATGAAGACCTGAATAATCAAAATAACAATGGCACTATGCCGTATGAAGATTTAAATAATTGAAATTACAATGAGATAAGACAAGGCTTTACGCTGCACGAAGATGTAAATATGTATTAAAACTGAAATAAGCCAAGGCATTATGCCGCATGAAGTTGTAAATAATTTGGATATTGATGAAACTAGGCAAAGTACCATGCCTCATGAAATAAACATTGAGAAAGATCATATAAGGGCATTTCCGCTCACCAGGTCCGCGCGTTCATCCATGCTTAAATACGGTACAGGCGCAAGTTATTATATTGGGTTTTTTGGAAGAGCTAATAAGGTGTAAATTTTTAAATAATAAGAATTCAGAACATTCAGAATGATAATTTTACAAAATTAAAATACTTAAAATTGAAAAAAAAATACAATTTTTAATAATTGGAAAACAAATGACGAACCCCTGTTTTGTTTTGTAGGTGTAGGGGGACCCTGGGATCCAACTTAAAACAAAGGCGTTGAACGTTTGTTGGAGATCACCTGCAGTTTATGGTTACAATACTTCAAACACGTCCGGTCGACGCTGGACGCTTTTAAAATTTGAAACCTCTGGTTTTTTTTTTGTAGGTATAGGGGGAATCTTGGGGTCCCACTTTAAAAAAATGGCGATGAACCTTTGTTAGAAATCACCTCTTATGTGCACAAAATGTCATACACGTCTGTTCAAAACTGGCGACGCTTGACGATTTTAAAGACCAACAAGAACAAGAACAGCAGTGAGGCTCTGGGTCTGCGCTTCACACGGACCAATTGAGTCATGGTTCTAAAAAACGTTGAGGTTAAAACAAAAATGTTTCTGTGCGGATCAACTTTGTGGTGTTCACTAACACCTTTTAGCCCTCGTTAAACGCATGTATGGTATTAAAATTATGGAAGCAATTCACCAGGAATCCGAATTTCTAAGACCAGTTGCTCTTACATCTCTAATTATGAAAATATTTGCAACGAATAATTAATTCGTATATTAATACAAAATGAGAGCCAAATTTCAGTAGAGGTTAATTCTATTTATAAACATCTGGAATTGCCAGATTCATTTGGTAGATTGATTTTTGCCGACTTCTGCCTTTAATAAATAAAAATACTGTCTCGTTAAACACTAATTTTAATATTAATTTATTAATATGGATTTTTGATTTTTATTAACTAGAATGCGTCACCAAATTTTAGTTAATAATAGATACTCTAAATTGTATGTTACGAATTAAGGCTCACTCCAGGGCCATCTTATCCCCATTGCTTTATATTTTGTATACTAACGATTGCCATAGCACGCATGAAAATATTGTTAAGTTTGCAGATGTTTCTGTTTTACTTACACTTCTTAAGGATAGGAATGATAGTCTTGGTCCTGTTTTGGATGCGTTTAGTCAGTAGATTTTGTGATGACTCAATTAAAACTGAACGGGTCCAAAACAAAGGAAATGATTAATATCGATTTCCAATGAAAAAGACACAGCCTAGGATCACATACTTAAATAACGAACCAGCTGAGATTGTAAATACAAGTACCTAAGTTAGTAATTTATTAGAAGACAATATCAGTTTGGGATTAAATCATGATATCTTAATTTAAGAAGGAAACCAGACATTTTACATACTTAGGACTCGTCTTAACTCGTCTGTTGAAAGTGCCATAACCTTTTCTTTATTATGTTGGTTTTGCAATTTAAATCTTAAAGATAGGAACACCTTGCAAAAAAAAGTAAATCTGTGTTCAAAAATAACCGGAAGTCCATTGCATAGTTCGTCATCCTTTTGTGACAACACAAATTGTAGCTAAATGTAAATATATTTTGAAATCCTCAGAACATGCCATACTCCATGAATTCGAAATATTACCACATGGTCTCGGGTATAAAAATCATTTTGTGTAGAATAAAACGCAAGTTAAATTCGATCGTTTCAACCGGTATTAGGCTCTTGATTAAGAATAAGTAATTTTAATGTTTTGCAAATAAAATAATGATAAGCTAAGATTGTATTATGGGGTTTTTTTGTATGTACACTGCGTGTTTGTTTTATTTCTTTATTTATCAATTGTATTCAGCCCTGTTTTTAAGAATTGCAACATGTGGGATGAATCAGAATTATATTGATATTGATTGTCGTCTCAATCAACCCTCCACAACCCCAAAAAGTACAAAAATAGTTTTGCAATTATAGATAAATTATACATAATATAAGAAGGTGTAACAATTTTAACAGAACAACGAAAAAAAATATCACCCAGACACCATACATTGCATTAATCACTGTAGAATGTCATTGATATGAAATATTTCTAAAACACAGTAGGAGATTACATGGATAGGTGGGGGTGGGGGCGCGATGCCCCTTACGAGGGTTCAGATTTCCCCGACGAAAGCAAAACGGACGTGATCGAGCTTAGATTAAAAGGTTTCGAAAGTGGTTCAGGGGTCAATTTATGGGTTTCTAAGGCTTATTGTTTAGAGTCTACTAATACTAATATGTAGAAAATACATAATAAAATAATTTTTTTTCGATGCGACGAATTGTGCTTTTTCTCCTTGACGGAAAGGGGGGGGGGGGGAAACACTTCTCCCTGACAGCGGCCCTGCCCCCATCCCACTTGCACAACCCCAAAGGTTAACATTAAATCTGTTATAGTCATAGACACTTAGCAGGTTACCTGATCTTGTATTGCTTTTAATTGCTTTATTTCAAAACGTCTTCTTAGATCTTCTAGTGACTGACGTATTTCTACCTGAAGAGTTTGTCTAGAAAAATAAGATTCTGGAATCATATTTTTTCATTATCTGTGACATACAACAGTAAACATTTTGAAAAAATATAATAACAATAGCGGCAGTAATTATTTTTAGTTTATAGCAGATATGGATGATGCCTGTAGGAAACAGGGGAAACATGTTTGCAAATAAATGGTTTATTTCGTTAAAATTTGTGTTCATCTCAGATTTCGCTTTGATCTTTTGGTTCTATTAGTCATGATTTAAGCTGCAACAGTGACATTGGCAAATCAGAATTGAGAAAGCTAAAAAGACTAATCAAGAAATCATGTAAAGCAGAAGCTTTGATGAAAATGTAGACCCAAAATTAGGCTTACCTGAAATTCTCAAGTTCAATTGTTTGCTTGTGTTTTACGGCAACTTTTTTAAGTCTGGCCTTAGTACTATTAGCATCCTTTTCTACGATTTTTTGGAGTGAAATCTCTTGCTCTTGAAGAAATGCTTTCTCTCGTTCCACTTGCATTTCTTTCAGTTTCTTCTTGAACTCTTTCTCCTGCTTTTCTCTGGCATCATTCAGTTTACCTTCCAGTTGACGGATTTCCTAAAATTTGACATAAAAATACTACTTCAATTAATGAAATTCAGTAATGATGAAGATGATGAAATGATATATAGGCCACAAATTAAAATAAATTTATGTATTTGTTTTATACAATGAGAAGAAATGTTGCCCAGCAATTTGATTTATTATATTTTATAACCTTTCATTAGAAAATAGTAATATCATCCTTGTACCTTTCGATAATTTTCAATAATTTTCTTTGATTGTAAATTCTGGATGATGTCTCTCTCAGTCATATCATCCAAAATGCTAATTTTCAATTGCATAAGTGCTTTCTGTTGCTCTTGAATTGTAGCCATCTGCACAAATAAAATAATTAATTAAGCATTAATTATAAATTTGATTACAATTTAAATTCTAACACATCTAACAGCAGACTACCAATGAAATGATGCCTTAAATACTGTGAAGTGTGCTGCGAGGCGTGTAAGACTTTGAACTTTCAATCGGAAGATCGGAGTTCGAGACTGATGCTCTCACACTGCTTGTGTGCTTGCTTTATCTGCTTTTGCCTCTCTTCATCCAGGAGTATAAAAGGTACCTGGTAGGAGGTTAATGATTCGGAATGAAATTAATAGTGTTGATTACATGCATAACTAGGAATACTCGCAAGGAAGCGGAGGAAATGAACAGTTTTCTGGATATGTGCACTATATAAATCCTATAAAATAATAATAATTATAATAATAAAACAAAACAATAACAAATTATTTTTATTAAATAAACAATTCCAAATTATTTTATGCTAATGCTTTGGCGACAATGCCTATTGTAGGTGTTATTTTCACTGCACTTTATAAATGATGATGTAAGAACTGTGACACTGTTCTTCACATTTTATGATTTTCTTGCTTTGCTCGAAGATGCTGTTCGCTTCAGAATTATATTTAAAACAATTGAATCACTTTGTATAGGCCTATTTATTTATTTATTTTTATGGGGGAAGGGGTTTAGCACATGGACCTTGATTGGAGTTGGCACCAGCGACGGGGGTATGGATAATACTTTAAACTGAGGAGAAGTTATTGCTAACAACTTTTCAATACAATATGGTAGTAACATGTATTTCTAAACATGCGGGATGGGAATCAATGTCCCAAACATTAAGGAAATAATTGCGGCACAAAAAATAGGATGGCTAAGAAAACTTCTGTAACACAGGTAAATGGGCTGATCTTTTTAAAAAAAAAAAAATTCATAATAACAATATATTGTGGCTTGCGGATTGTCATCATATAACTACTCGGGTTATTCCAAATTTTACAAAACTTTTTTTGGAAAGACGTGTTATATTCATGGCAATTGTACAACAACATGTTTAAGAACAATATTAGAAATGAAATTGTGCAAACACAATGTCTATGAAATAATGATGATATAATTGTTGATAATAAGCCGAAAGAAATAGTCTTTGTTATTTATATAATTCATTCATAGATTTTTTACATTAGAAGAGTTGACTGATATTTATTATGTTGACATATCCTTTATAGTATGTGAAGGAATTTAACACGCAGTGATGTCATATGTAAAGAAACATAATATTAGAAGATTTATAAACGCCCAATATTATCCAATTTACCCTAATAATATTAATCACAAACTTTTAAAAAGGCATGCAACTTTTTTTTATCATACTCTACTCAATTCAAAATTTACAAAATTGCCATGTAATTTAAATGGGAAAAATACTGACAAACAGTGGGAAGTGTTTAACATAATTCCAATCAAAATGTACATATAGTACTGATCTCAGGTGTTTACAGTATAGAATTATACATTATATTACCAACGAAAAAATATATCTATAAATTAATGTATGTTGATTCACCTCTATGTATTTTTGTAAGCAACATCATGAAACAATCGATCACATTTTTTGGAATTGTAAAAATGTATATGAAATAAAGAGACTTGGATAAATAAAAACCTTCAGATACAATTACAATTTTCAAAGGGGAAAAAAATAATACTGGGTATAAATGGAAAAAAAATAATAACAGTATAAATGTTATTATTTTATTATTAAAAGAAATTATATATAGTAATAGTAAACAGAAAGTGCTACCA
>NW_022683480.1:129930-133978 GCF_011630105.1 Anneissia japonica | reverse complement strand
TTTATTATTATTATTATTATTATTATTATTATTATTATTATTATTATTATTATTATTATTATTTATTATTATTCAATGATTTTATTCAACAACAAATGAACATACATTGTAGCCAATGGCTAAATTGGGTAAAATTTCACAAAGATATATTGCACTTTCAACAGGGAGAAAAAAAGAAACACCTAAAACTAGGCAATAATTTGCTTTAAAATACACCAAAAATTAACTAATTCAAAACTGCAAACAGAATAAAAACGAGTCGACAAGACGAACCAGACTTTCAAATAAATAGCATAATAAATACAATTAAGGCATTAAATACACACAAAAAAAAATATCTACTGTAACAAGGTTGGTATTCTACTTGGTTTGTATTATATTATTATTATTATTATTATTATTATTATTATTATTATTATTATTATTATTATTATTATTATTATTATTATTATTGATGATTCCAGAGATGGCCCTGAAGTTATATGTTAAAAATTGGATTACTGGTTATTTTGATTCATTGGGTTGATTAGATATGGTAGAGGGCTATTTTTATATCTGTTAGTTTTACATTTGATTTGCTCATATTTAGAACTCCTTCTTAGGTTATACTTTCTCGTTTAGGGTTGAAACCAAGTTTTGAAATTATCAGACTTTTAAAGTTCTTCAGCAAACTGTTTGCATAGACTTTCCCTTCTTATGACAAGGGGTTGTAAATTTGTAACACTGAGGGCAGTTTCGTAGCTTGTGTAAACTTTACCAAAGATAATTCTGAATACTCTCTTTTGTGTTGTTTCTAATTGGGCAATTTGTTTCTTAGTAAGACTAGCATTCCACACTGGAACAGCATATTTTAAGAGTGGTCTGATGTAACCCTTATATACTGTAATTAGATTACGTTCAGTTGGAACTTTTTAAGTAATTTCAACATGTGAATTTTACTATTTTACCCTTTTCAAAATGTTTCAAATGTGGTCATTCCACTTTAGGTCAGAACTAATCAGAACACCTAATATTTTCATAGTTTGAACGACTTTAAGGGTCTTATTATCTATTTGAGGAGCAGGTGAAATTGGGATAGGTTTTGTGAAATTAATGTACATAATAGCACATTTGTCTACGTTAAGTTTCATATTATTGTGGGATGACATATACTAAGTTGGCTTAGGCTAGTTTGCATATTGTTGGGTGCATCAATTATGTGATTATCAATTAACGTCATATCATCTACGTTTAGGATCTTAGTAGTGTACCATATTAGTACTTGTGTGAGTAACAATACCTATGGTGCCACTTTACTCATGTCGCGTATGAATATTCAATTGTATGTGTGATGCGCAATAAAGAGCGTTCGTGCTCATGTACCGTGATGGCGAGCAAGCATGTTTATTGACTGTCATAATTGTTTATATTAAGTTTGCTATTTACTTTAATTAGTGAATACACAACATATAATTGGCGACGAGTATATTCAGGAACCCCGTGATGTCAACATGATTAGGCTAGACAACATAAGTTCAGGTTTATCATGCTTTGAAGTTGATGGTGATCCGCCGACCCAAGCTGCAAGATGTCGGACCTGGAAAAAATCGGTAGACATACTCATTATGGCGAAAGGAGTGACAGATCCAAACCAAAAGGAGGCGATCTTACTGCATGCTGGAGGTATCAGAATGCAAGAAATGTATCATGCATTGCCCGAATTAACAACACCGCCACCAGAAATTCGAGGTGAAAACGAAAACGCGGCTGAAGAAGTTGCAGTCGACGTTTACCGACAAGCGGTTACGAAGCTAGACAGGTACTTCGAGCTGAGTGTTAAGTAACCATACGAGAGACATAAGTTCAGAAAAATAAAGCAGCAACAGGGTGAGTCAATTTCTACTTACCAATCACGGTTGAACATACAAGCTCAGGCCCGTAGCCAGGGGGGTTTTTATGGTTCGGGCGAACCCCCCTTTTCTAGCGAACCCCCCTGTTTTCCAGCGAACCCCCTCGAATTTTTAAATGAGTCCCACTCGGACGGAATGTCTGTTTTTAACTTACCCAGCATTAAATCAAAATTTAGCACCTAATTCATTATTTGGTCACCCGTTTTTAAATTGTAGCCTGCGATACAAGCCTACCGGTCTCCGTCTACCTAGAGTAAATGGCGCCACTAAACGAAGATAAATTTTTGCGACTTAATCCACCAAATGCAGCTAAAGTTTTGCGACTTAATTATTGTGGATTGTGTGGTTAGTAAATTCCATAGCCATACTGTCCATAGCGCACACCAAACTATTTGCTGATGGAGGATTGTTGGGAAATTGACTCTAATTTTTTCCATCCCAAACAATATATTATTAATAAATCAACATGGTCCATCTCAGTCATCATAGCGAGTCACAAAATTAGGAAGTTTGTTTTCAACAGCAGACACACACAACAGAACGGAGTGCGTCAAAATCTAAAAAATACGTACTGGCATTTTGTAATACACATTCCCTTGTTGTACAGTATGACATGTTTCATTAACATAACATACACTGAGGATCGCCAACGAATTGGGTGGGTATTCAAACTTTTACGATACGGTGAACTATTTCGATTAAAATGTTAAAGTGATTATATAAGAATTAGATGAGCCACTGTCAATAAAACAATTCGCGGAAGAGGAGTATTCAAAATATCGGTACTGTTAATGTGGGACTAATCAGATGACTGACGCCGTTCTCCATCGACAATTGATTTTGTGTGCATTATTTATCTACAATTCTTATCTACAGTATATACACTAGAAAATATTTACACTCACAATTTAAAAAAAAAAGTTACCAACAACGACATCTAAATAGCTGTGAGAAAAACAAATTATCAGCCTGCTGCTCTCTGCCTGAAAAGTGATCGTAACCGAACAATAATGATGCAGCAACACGCTTGGTCAACTTGTAAAAATTTAGAGCCTTCTTCTGTTTGCCCATGAAAAAAAATTTGGAGTGTTATACAGTACAATTTCAAAACAATGTCATCGTAAAGAAACAGCTATAGTATTGAAAACAAACAACTTGAAACAAAATCGGTGTACGGATTTAAGTAAATATTTACAATAGATTTTAATGGTCAACTTGTAAAAATTTAGAGCCTTCTGCTGTTTGCCCATAAAACAAATTTTGGAGTGTTATACAGTACAATTTCAAAACAATGTCATCGTAAAGAAACAGCTATAGTATTGAAAACAAACAACTTGAAACAAAATCGGTGTACGGATTTAAATAAATTTTTACAATAGATTTTAATGGTCAACTTTTCAAATTTTAGGACCAATTTTTGCATACGTTTGTGAGTGACGGTGTGTAATAGACATGCAAAACAAACATTAGCGGTTAGCTGTATAATATCTTTGAATATCATTTTAGACTGATTCGTTCATATGCTTGGTCATCTTGTAATCATTTAGAATTCAACAGTTTTTAACAATAGAGTCCGTATCTCTACATTTCTAGACGTAGTATCAAATTATAGTTGCCATAGACCCGGTTTCATACACACTCGCTTAAGTAAATTTTAAAGGAAACTGTTTTCCCAATTTTTCTTATTGTAAATACTCCTATGCAATACTGTAGTCTATAAGAGACAGGTAATTAGATTACGTTCAGTTGGAACTTTTTAAGTAATTTCAACATGTGATAAGGCCATAGGCATAATGTGTGTGAAGTACTGACTTTGTTAATATCGAATGGGTGAAATTGCGCACAAACTTCAAACTCTTGGCCTAACATACAATGCCAGAGGAAAGGATATCACGTTTTAGTCATCAAAAAGGATTTTCCACGGACGCACAGAGTAGGCCTTCGAATAGTATGGCCCAAAGCGAACGAGTTTCTGATCTCGAAAATCTAGACACTTCGTTAAGGCTTATACAGTACAAAATTTAAAAAAACTTTAAAATGAAGGACTTTTAAATGAAGTTTATGTATATATACTAATATTTTGCGAATCTTGGGTTTTTAAAAGCAATCTTGGGATTTTTTAGACCCAATCTTGAATTTTGATTTTTCCTAGTGGTCAC
>NW_022683480.1:108235-129522 GCF_011630105.1 Anneissia japonica | reverse complement strand
ATTATTAATCAGTATGTATTAGGTTAAAGTCTTAAAACAATAATTTCGAAGTAGGCCTAGTAAACAAATAATTGTAATTAAAGTTTAGGTTCCCATGACGTCAGATGACGTATTCAATATGATGCTATATTTTGGAATCTGACTTAATTTAACGATGGTCCTGTCAGTTGTAGTAATGACAATAACTGTGATTTTTTAGCCATGTAGTAAAAATAGTACAAGATGAGAGTCAAGAAGAAGTTCAGCTTCTACTTTATTTTGTAACAGGCAACTCTATTTTTTTACATAGGCCTACAGGAAGATTCATTATTTTAAGTTAATACAAGACAAAACTTCTTAAATGTTTTATATATTATAGTAATAAGTACATAATTCTTTGTAAATTACTTTGTAGGCCTATAAATAGCTTGTTTTGTTTTATAATAATACATATGTTGAGTATATTGATATTGGTTGTGCGATGAGGTTTCTTTTGTCTTTCCGTGTGATTAAAACATGCCAATTATCAGGAAATATTTTCCAATTTTATTATATTACCACCTTTTATTACATAGATCTTTTTCAAAACATAACTGCTTTTATAACATTATATAGACCCATTAAACACAAAAACTGCTCTGGCTTCACCGGGGTCCTTAGGCAATCCTCTGGACCCCACGCCAAGAGAACCCCCCCTTGAAATGACCTGGCTACGGGCCTGAAGCTGATTTATGTAATTTCGGCAATGAACGGAATAACAATATCAGAGACCAATTAATTGATGGTTGCTCTGCTGATAAGCTCCAGAAAATTTAGATAATATCTCGTAATTACAAGATAATTACGAGATAAATATCTCGTAATTACGAGATATTAACTCGTACGTACGAGATAATAGGGTAAGGGTGGGAAATTGTGGACAGTATCAAAGAGTAGGCCCTATACTGTATAACAGAAGAGGGTCCACTGCTATTCTTAATGCACGCGAGTAAGCGTGACGCCCGATCCTTATATTTCATTAATGAAAATTGGGTGTGCCCTCCTCCCAAAACGATTTTTAAAAATTGGGTCCACAGTTACCTTACACCCGTGAGTAATTGTGGACACTTGACCCCAGTGTAATTAATGCTTGTTAGCTAATTAAATAATAATCTGATAACCTTGAATTATGCCTGTAATTAAAGACCAATAATAGTTGTTGATTGTAAAAATAAACTTTCAGGTGTATAATAATTATCTCGTTATTACGAGATAATATCTCGTAATTACGAGATATTATCTCGTAATTACGAGATATTAACTTGTAATTACGAGATATTAACTCGTTATTACAAGATATTATCTCGTAATTACGAGATAATTATCTCGTTATTATGAGATAATTTTCTCGTAATTATGAGATATTATCTCGTAATAACGGGATAATATCTCGTTATTACAAGATAATATCTCGTAATTACGAGATAACTATTTCGTTATTACAAGATAATATCTCGTAATTACGAGATAACTATTTCGTTATTACGAGATATCTGAATTATATTTTTAGTTGGCAGCAATACGCTTCCATAATATCTGAATTTTATTTTTTTTTAGTTGGCAGCAATACGCTTCCATATAAACTTACCTTAGAAACTGCTGTCACAGCAAGTAATTAGTACAGAAACAAGCTCAAGCGATGAGTGCAAGTTCATCGTATGCAAATGGTAACATTAACACAGAAGGCAGAGTAAATGCTGCACACAATCAACATAGCAGCAAGTCTAGGCCTAGGCCTAAACCAAAACAGGACTATCAGAACAATAAAAGCGGCAGTAGAAGTACGCAAGGAAGTACTACACAGTCGAGCGAATGCTATCGCTGTGGGCGACGTTCACATAACGCGAATGAGTGCTGGTTCAAAGACAAAGAATGTCGAGGCTGTGGGAAGCGAGGTCACATACAGAAGAAATGCAGATCTAAGACTGGTGCAAACAAAAGCGTAAGCGCTGTATATAGAGATGATACAGATGAGCGCGAAACAGTCCCAATGTACACGATGACGCCAGACTCAGGTGATGCCATAATCGTTGATATGGAGGTTGAAGGTCAATCATTGCAATTTGAGCTTGACACAGAGCAACGCACACAGTTATCCCTGAACATGTGTTTGAGAACATTAATAAATCCAAACGTATCAGGTTGTCAAAGTCAGAGATAGATTTTAAGAGTTTTACTGGGGAACGGATAAGACCTAAGGGTGT
Organism: Anneissia japonica; assembly: GCF_011630105.1. Lineage (NCBI taxonomy): Eukaryota > Metazoa > Echinodermata > Crinoidea > Comatulida > Comatulidae > Anneissia > Anneissia japonica. The sequence goes on along the minus strand of NW_022683480.1, from coordinate 127,300 downwards.
TGCAGAGTTATGGTTAGCTACCAAAACCAATGTACTATGCTAGACGTGTATGTCGTCAAAGAGACAAACCAATTATTATTAGGAAGGGGTTGGTTAATGTATATTTTACTTAGGCCCTATAAAAAATATTATTAGTTTATCACCCAATCTGGGCAGGAAAAGTGATGAGGGAGGGAGGGAGGTTTTTATTTTTATTTTTTATTTTGCTAAAGCCAAATATTACCCTTGGATTGTTTGCTGGTGCATTGATATTCAAAGTAAAACATGATTTAGATAATGCAAACAATATCTACTAATTATTTAATAAAATAAATGAAAAAAATAAATAAAAGAAATTAAAAAAAAATTTTTTTTCAATTTTTTTTCCCAGTACCATAAAAGACATGCGCGCGAGGGTGATAAACTAATAATTTTTTTTATTGGGCCTTAGATTGGCCAAAATTATTTGCAAATGTCAATCAAGTAAATAAGGTTGATAAAGAAATAGATGAACGCATCAGCAATGTATTAGATGAATACAGCAACTTGTTTGATGGTAAGTTAGGGCTATCAAAAGATGTAAAGGCCAATATTGAACTAGAGGAAGGTTCTAAACCATACATGGGTAAATGTCATAGGGTTCCATACGCATTAAAAGGCAGGGTTAATGATGAATTGGATAGGCTAGTCGATGAAGGCATAATAACGCTTATTAAACATTCTGATTGGGGTAGCTCTATTGTTACTGTGCATAAGAAAAATGGTAAAATAAGAATATGTGGAAATTATAAACCCTCCGTTAATGCAATGTTGAAGTCAGTGGCTCCACCAAACATAAACATTGATGATATTTTGGTTAATTTATCAGGTGGGAATAAGTTTACGACCCTTGACCTTGCCCAAGCATATAATCAAATTTAGCCGATGAAGCTAAGAAGGTCCTAACTATAATAACGGAAAAAGGTTTTTACCAAATGACTCGATTACCTTTTGGTATCACAACAGCACCCGCCATTTGGCAAAATGTTATGTTGAATGTATTGCAGGGATTGAATGGCGTACAGGTATATTTTGACGATATTATTATTACGGGCAAAGATGACCAAGAGCACATAAATAATTTGAAGGGAGTATTGAGTAGGTTAGAGGAGTATGGGTTGAAACTGCGACGTGACAAATGTGTTTTGATGCAGAAATCTGTAGCTTTTCTAGGTCATGTCATAGATAAGGATGGCATACATAAGTGTCCAATTAAGACAGAGCAAATTTTGAACATACCCTTACCAACGGATGTTAGTCAACTCCGATCATACTTAGGTATGATGAATTATTACAAATCATTTGTGCCTAATACCTGTATGTCATCCATGCTTAACCCTTTGTATAAGATGTTGCAAAAGGGAGTGAAATTTCAGTGGTCTAAGGCAGCCAAAGATGCCTTTGAAAAGTCCAAGTTTGAATTGGCTAATTCTGGGTTTTTGGTGCATTACAATCCCATGTTACCAATAACAGTAGCAACAGATGCGTCACCATTATGGTGTATCAGCTATATTGTCCCATATAATTGATGACAAGGAGAGGCCAGTAAAGATAGCCTCTAGACCTTTGACTACAGCCGAACAAAACTACCCAGAAATAGAGAGGGAGGAATTGGTCATGGTTTATGCGTTAAAAAAGTTCTACCCATATGTGTATGGTAAACAGAAAATAAACCTTTGACTCGAATATTTGGTCCCAAAACAGGGTTACCAGTATTAGCAGCTGAAAGGATGCAGAGATGGGCTTTGTATATTTCAGGTTTTGATTATTAAATTGTGTTTCGTGACAGTAGAGCTAATGCGAATGTTGATTGCTTTTCAAGGCTGCCAATAGGGTCAGCACCAGAGAATGAGTTAACAGATGTTAATGTTAATTAAATGTTAATTTAATTGAGGCTATGGAAACACTCCCTGTAAATGCTAACGATGTTAAACGTGAAACAGCTAAAGATAAGGTGTTAACTAAAGTGACACAACACTAAATTGATGGTTGGGTCAACTACGAAAACAATTTAGAACCTTTCTACATACGTAGAAATGAGTTAACTATTAAAATGGGATATATCCTATGGGCACTACAGTAGTGATCCCACCAAAATTACAAACCAAAGTTCTTAATGATTTGCACATTGGACATATGGGAATTGTAAAAATGAAGAGTTTGGCAAGATCTCATTGTTGGTGGCCTGGCATAGATAAACAAGTTGAAAATATCACAAAAAGCTGTAATGCATGCCAAATTATACAAAATAAACCTCAGATAGCACCGACACACCCATGGTTACCTTCAACTGAAAAGTGGGAGCGAATCCATGTGCATTTCGCAGGTCCCTTTGGGGGACGCATTTTCCTAATTATAGTAGATGCGTATAAAGTGGCCTGATGTGATAATTGGGTTCAACTACAGCCACTAAAACATTTGAGGAATTGAGGATACTATTTAGTAGGTATCGTCTTCCTAAAATAATTGTATCAGATAACGGGTCACAATTTACTGCAAGTGAGTTTAAAGATTTTGTGACCAGAAATGATATAATTCATAAGTTCTCTTGTTCTGGCCAACCATCCACAAATGGTCAAGCGGAAAGTTTTGTGCAAACCATGAAACAAAGCACACATGCATCTAAAGATGATGGTTGCACAATTCAAACAAAATTAAGCAGATTCTTGTTAGCTTATCGAAATGCTGAACATGGCTTAACATGAGTAGACCATTAAGGTCCAGGTTAGATATGCTAAGACCTAGTATGACGGATTCAGTTCGAGGTAAACTGCATGATCAAATGCAAAAATGTAAATCAAAGATTAGGACATTTGAGGTCGATGACAAAGTGTTTGTTCGAGATTTCAGGGGAAGAGAATCGAATAAGATCAAATGGACACCAGGTGTAATAACTAAGAAACTTGGTCCATTGCGTTATGAGGTTAAAGTGAGTGATAAGTTAAAGTGGTGTAGACACCTGGATCAGATTAAGTCAAGGTTTTCAGACCAAGGTACTGATGTTGATAATGTTACTGATGACATAATTGATGAGTTGATTGATAACCATATGGAAGTGAATGATGGTGAAGTTGAGTGTAATGAAGGTCAGGGTTTGGAGAAAATCCCTAACCCAAGTGTTGCTATCAGTGAACCAGATATTCATGTAAGACGATCAACACGTGTAAGGAAGACACCAACTAGATATATTGAAGAATGTTGATTTGCATTTTATGTTGAGTTGATAATGCATATAAAGTGCGAGATGTTTTTATTACAAAACACAGTAAAGTAGTTGAATTTTAGAGTTCAATTTTGAGTTTTAATAATATTATATACACGGTATTAATAGTTCATCCAGCCAACATTATATATAGAAAGGGAGAATGTAGGATATTAGTAGTGTACTATATTAGTACTTGTGTGGGTAACAATACCTATGGTGCCACTTTACTCATGTCGCTTATGAATATTCAATTGTATGTGTGATGCGCAATAAAGAGCCTTCATGCTCACGTACCGTGATGGCGGAAAGAATGTTTATTGACTGTCACAATTGTTTATATTTAGTTTGCTATTTACTTTAATTAGTGAATACACAACATTTAGGCATTTGATTGATCTTGGAATTTTAAAATAGTGAGGATCACTGAGGACACCATTTATATATGCAAGGAAACACAGGGGTCCATGTTTGGTCCCTTGTGGTACACCAGCTTGGACATTTTTTATAATCTGACAATACACATTTTTATCTTACACATTGCATTCTAATGTTGAGAAAATTATAAATCCATGGTATTATCGAATGTCTAACACCTAGATTCAGAATGTTCTGTACTACAATGTTGTGGTCAAGCAGATCAAATGCCTTACTATAATCTGTTATAACGACTGTACTTCATTTGCCTGGTTGGTCGGCATGCGAACAGAGGTTATTAACAAGTTGATTCAGGAAATGGGTAGTAGAGATACCTTTTCTATTACCATATTGATTAGTGTCAATGTTTTGATCAATGTCCTCTAAAAGCCATTTCGCAATAAGAGTTTCAGCAGTTTTGGCAAAGTGGTCTGTGAGTGCTATAGGTCGGATATTATTCCAAATTGCCGGAGAGGATTTTGGAATTGGTGCAATTATTGCTTGTTTCTACTGAGACAGGACAACACCTTCTGCATAGGAGCTATTAAGGATACTGGTGATTGGCTGGCTAAGTTCATATGTGAATTCGCTAACAATGCGTGCTGGGATCCCATCAGGTCCTCCTGCTTTATGTTTGTTAGTTTTCTTTTGCTGATTGTTTGTGTGGTAGATGGTAGGAAAGATGGAAGAGTTGCTGGATTCAGTGGTGGAGTGTCCCTAGCTATGCTGGTGAAGTGAAGGTTGATAGCATTGGCGAGGTCCTTATTGTGATTGGAAATGATTCCTGGTGGTGTTTTTATAGTTGGGGCTGAGGTTGAGCCAGAAGTCATAACTTTGATGTGCTGATACCGCAATCAAAAGGATTTGTTGTTTTACACTTCTGTACTCGGTCATAATAGAAGTTACCTTTTACTTCCGCTATTGTTCTTTAGATTTGATTCCTTACTTGTTTCCATTGTTGATCACCACAAATAAAAAGCTGTTGTCGCTTCTTTATTAGAGACTTTATTCGTTAGTTTATCCAAGGTTTGTCGCTAGTATGGATTTTAACCGTTTAAGTAGGAAAGTATCTATCAATCATGCAATTCAGTTCCTTAAAAAGGTGATTACATTTACTTTGTGCAGTTGGCTTTGCAAAGATTTCTGACCAACCATGGTTAATAATCCATTGTCCAAACTGTCTTAATGAAGATTCTTTCATAGGCATAACGCTTCGCTTATATTGGATATTTGGTTGTTTCAATGGGTTTCTTGGGTACCACAGTATATTGTGATCACTGTTTGCTAAGGGTGGAATAGTACTTGGTTCTTCAAAATATGCTGCAGTATATTTGTAATAATTTTGTCTAAAGTTGCATTGATTCTGGTTGCCTTTTTAACAACTTGATTTTAATTCCCTATAGTAAGATTCGAAGTATCGATTCTATTCATGTCACCGGCTAATACAATTCCTGCATGAAGATGTTTAGTGGTTATTGAGTCCACTATGTGTTGAAGGCATAACGTTACTGAATTTGGGTTGTTTGCAGAAGGGGGCGTATATATAGCACAATAAAATAAGTATCAAATTGATCTTGGTAGGTGTTTTTGGTCTCACTTTGATCCAAAGCATTTCATGATTCTTTGCTAGTTCTGCATCATCACAGTTTAACAGTTTAGATAAATTTACAGGCTCAGCATGCAGTGACTCCTCAATGTATAGAGCCACTCTTCCATGTGGGTTATCCTGTCTCGGTTTTGAAAACAGTGTGTAGCCTTCTACTTTTAAGTGATTGTTGGCAATATTGCAATATGGAAATAATGGCAATGGTAAACTAGTTGATTTAAAAAAAGGCACTTGTATACTTGTACAGTTTTTTATTTTTCCTTTTCTTTTATTTTTCTCTTAATTTTCAATATGTTTTGTATGTACTTTCATTGTACGAAGAAGATAAAATAAATAAAATGATAAATGACAAAAAGAATTAGATTTGAACTCGTCACTTTTGAGGTGATCCTTTTGTCAGGCAAAAGGACTCTCAGCTTGCAGCGCTGGAAAGTGAAATATTAAAAAATACTGTTGCCAGGATTTTCAAACTGTACAGGACAATATTAAGTCTGCCGCCCTCTCTCGGGGTCTTCAAATATTAAGATAGAGGAGGTGGAGAGAGGTTAGAAAAACATTCTTTTTGACCATGATGACGTCATCAAAGTAAAAAAATGATTGAAACATTGAGAAAGAAAATTGTCTCAGCTATAACATACTCGAAGGTAGGAGATGACCGATCAAGAATAAGCGAGATAATTTCAAAAAAATTATACAAATATTGACGTCATGAATCAAAATTGGTTTTTAAAAATTCAGATGCAATATGATGACACCACAACGTCCGATCAGTTAAAAAATCTATAAAATCATATCTACAACTCATGGGCTTTCAGAATATGTAATAAAAATTGTCACCTTTCATCCTAAGGAGCTATAACTGACTAAACATTTTAAGCATAATTTCATTGTATATCGGCACAAACGCGCGCAAAGATCACTATGTTTTATGCGTGCGTACGGCATTGCTATTGGCCATAAAATGACTGAAAAGAATGGAAATTTTTGAAAACAATGTCAGGAACCCAAACTATGTAAAAAAATAAAACCTAATGTCTAGCTTCCGTACGTGCTGTGCGCGCGTAGTGGAAAATTAAAAAAAAAATTGAAATGCTCAAAATGACCTGAAACATGCTCCAATTTAGTCAAAAAAAATTTTTGAAATTTTGATTTTTTAATTTTGATTTTGATCCCCACTAGATCACCAAAAAATTACATTGTCAGACTATGTCTGTCCTCAGATCACTCTCAAGAAAATTCAAATTACACAATGGAGTTTTTCAAGAGTCGGATATTAGTCCCACATTTTACTACACGACTGCAAACTCCAGCATTTTAAATAATGCTGGAGTTTGGTTGCATATGTACCCAGATGATATACAAATTGCAAGTTGAGTTGAATTATTGAAATGAATTTCTTTGTTTCCTCATATCTTTTTTTGTTATTTTTGTTTTTTTAATGTATTGACATTTTCTTGATACTCGATGTTTGGCATTTTATGTGAGTGCTTTGTAGAAATAGCGCTATATAAGCAACAACAGCTGTAAAAAAATGTATAACACATTGTATTAATACAATTGATTTACATTACAGTCTCAAAACCAGTTATGTTGTTATTCAAACACTAATGAAATAATGTTGAAAGAAAGTGTTTTAAAGGTTTGCATGGTGAAGAATGTAAATGTCTTTGAAAAGAACTGTTGTGTTTGGATGCACCATCAAACTGATGGGTGCCGCTGTTTCAAAAGCGATTTCCAAATAATTATAATTATTATTATTGTTTGTTGAGAATGTCTGTGAAAGGAACTGTTGTTTCTTAAATGTCTCCCATACACAACGTAGAGTAGTTCTTTTCAAAACTATCTACATGGTGTACCTCAAGCATTAAATATAGATGTTGAATTTGCAAAAAAAAAATCATTAAAAAGTATAAAAAAAAAGTACAAAAAATGAAAACTAACTTCAAGACAAACAACATGTTAGACTCGAGAGACTCGAGACTACAGCTTCAAGGGAGATATGAAGACCCATAACCATTTCGCGCTATATAAGCTGACCTAGACTTGCCACAAGTCTCTTATTTTTTATTATTTTTCTCATTCTGGACAGCGCCACCAACGAGAAAGTTAATTTAGAAATAGACGGAATAAGCGACTTGTAAAACACTGAATGCAGGCGCCAGGATGCCAAAAGAATGACGTAATCTTATATTCCGTATTTGGATAAATGGGCGAACCGAAATAAACAATTTCAACCAATCAAATGTTCATATTTTTGGAGCCACGAAACTGAGTCACTCGCGTCGACTAGGCCTAGTTAGGCATGACTAAATTTATCCTCCCTAATAAAACGGGCCTAAAATATTTAGAATAGACCCTAGTAAGACTAATTTTGGCAATGGCAAAAACAATTAAGCTTAGACTTGATGGCATACCATACAAATACAACAAAACTTTCGAGGAGGATGGATCAGGCCTCGTCTGGAGTCAGGAGTAGGCCTAGCCTAGACTAGTAGTAGAGGCTTGGCGTATTATTAAGTTCTTACTTACAGAGGCCTACCTTTTTAACAATATTCTACCCTAAAGACCTAAATCTGTGTAGCAGCTAGCGGTGAGCATGGTTCCTATAGCCTACGGTTATCAGTCCATATCGTTCTCAGCAGGTCAGAACTATACTAACTGTTTTAATTCAAGTATAGGTAGCCAACGAGCTGGTTCTTGTTCTAGTCGAGACATCCGCATCTTCAATTTTGAAAGTTTACCAAGATTGATTATTATGCATGAAGTTGGCCAGTCACGTGATTTACGAAATCAGTCATGCATACGATATCCCACATCAAATTTGATGTGGGAAATCGTACGCATGAACCGTTTGCCCAGGCCCTAATTCGAAATTATTATTACTCTTTAAGTGGCCCTCAGATCGTCACTAAAATGTGATTATTTCTTCATTGAGCCACGACAAAACTATTCTAAAATGTTTCATTTGGGCATCGTCACCAAAATTTAGTCATTTCTGTATTGTAACATGAAACTCCATACTGTAAGGTTTCGATTAGATCAACTGTTGTGTTTTAGGGATATTTAAATCCTGGGACGTTAGCACTTTTAATTACAACTTAATTCACAACTGGATCAGGATCGTCACTAACCTTAACTAATATCTTCATTTTCACTTGGTTAAGCTTTACAAAGCATTGTCGTTCAAATCATTAGATCAGTTTTTGATATATCTGGCATGGGACTTTCCATTTAAATTGTCCTCATATTTACACCTTTATCTGGATTGTCACAAAAAAATAATATTAATTATTTTTTCATTAGACCATGAAAAGTTCTGAAAAGTTTCATTTATATCCATTGATATGTTTTTAGAGATATTTAGCGTGGGGACGTTAACACATTAAATGACCCTCTCTTTATACACTAACTGCGATCGTCTCCGAAATGTAATAATTTCTTCCTTGTAACTTTGGTAAACTTGTCTACAAAACTTTTTGGTAAACAAGGTCTGAGACGTTTTCTTTTGAATGATCCTCATATCCACACCCTACTTCGGATTTTCACCAAAATTTTCCACTCTTTTCACTGTTAAAAGTTTAATATTAGAACACTAATTTAAGATATTTAAGTCGGGGACGTTAGAACTTTACATGACCTTCAAATCCACACCCTTTGAATGGTCCTCATATCCACATTCTACTACGGGTCGCCACAAAAATGTAATCATTTCTTGATTAAATAACGACAAACTCCTTAAATTTACACTATAAAGTGGACTGTCAACAAAACATAATATTTTTTCCTTGTAACTAGGATAAACTTTCCCGAAATTTTCATTCAGATCAGTTGATCCGTGTTGGAATTATCCAATGTGGTGTGTTTGCCTTTAAATTTCTCACATCCACTTCTCGATATAGATTGTCACTAATTTTTTCGAGGACAAAGCTTGGAAAAGATCTAAGAATGGACATTGACAAAAGTGCCAGGCGGGAAAACCCAGTTCAAAAAGTTAGAAAGAACGATATCTAATTTTGTTGACGATCCAGATTAAATAATTTTTTATTGTATTTCATTCTGTTCATTGGCGGGTTTGTCGCTGTTTGGATGTAAAATTAAATCAAATAAATGATGTAATTACTTCAATTTTGAAGTTATTAGGCCTGCCACATATATTTTGCGTGCCATGCTCAAATACAAAACAATACTGTAAAGCAGGTGTATTTACCTCACGGGCCTTTTCCATCTGAAGTTCTACTATCATAGAACCAAGTTTTTCTTCCTGCTTCTTTAGTTCTCGTGAACGCTCATGAAGCATCTCAACACGAATCTGTGGATTGTGAAAACAACTGCAGTTTACTCCATTCCAACAAATCACAACAATTAGAACTAAACCATGAGGTGCATTATGGTACACATGCATGAAAGCTATTACTACACCTCAATCAGCCCAACTAAATTCTTCAACTTGTCCCTAGCATAATGTTTTCTGGGATTTATTTACTTTCATGTTCTTGCACCAACAATCAAACATGTATTTCTTTCTTTAAGATAATCACTTAAGATGATTCGTTGCCTCATTAACAGGTAGTGATGCTGAAAATGATTCCGGTATTTAGGATGTACCTTTCCACCATTAACTTCATTTAGAATGTTTCACTCCATTATTACCATTTAGTGTTGCTGAAAACGATTCCAATATTTAGGATGTACCTTTCCACCGCTTACTGATAGTACTCCTGATAATGACTTTGGTATTCAGGGTGCATTCCACCATTAACCGGCAGTGCTCCTGATAATGACTCTGGTATTTAAGATATACTGTTCCACCATTAACCAGTAGTGCTCCTGATGACTCCTCTTGCATTTAGGATGTACCGGTTCCCCAATAACAAGGAGTTCTGCTGATAATGACTTTGATATTCTAAATGGTTCTTTATATTTTCATTATTTTCTTTCCCCGTTTTCCTAAATCTATTTTCGGCATATTGAATACAATAGATCTTACATTATCAAAGTCATCCTCTGCCTGGGGTTTCTCAGAACTTAGCAGAGCTAATCGTTGTTCAGCATGTTTAATCATCATCATCTGGCTTTCCTCTCTATCATCTTCATTATCACTACCAAGCTGCTTAGATCGCAAAAGTCTCTAGTCATTGAAAAATAGGAACGGTCAATGTGAAATATTTTCATGTAAACTTTCCTTTTGGAATTCAAGGGTAAGTGTCTTAACCACAAAATCTTCTATTTTAGATTTTAAACATTAAACTCACTCTCTTTTCTTGCTGCTGTTGCCTCTCTAATTTCTCCATCTCTGTTGCCCTTCTAACTTCAATTTTTTCTTCCATTTTTCGCCTTTGGTGAAGTTTGTTCAGTGTTAAGTTATTTTCTAATTTGACCATCAGTTTTTTATGTTCCTGCATTATCTTGTATCTATCAATTTCAGACATCACTAATTGTGCTGCCAGAAGTTTTCTGAACCAAGATAAAAACAAGCCTTGGTTATCCATTTGCTGTTTGATTAGTATATGCTTCCTCAGCCAATTTTCATTTTAAACACCCACTTGCAGTTGGATGAGAATGTATATTGTATATAATTACATAATAATGCCTCAATAAATTTACTTTATAAACCCCATTGGTGGCCCGTAGGTAAAATGTAGGGTATGTTAGGAGATGCAAGTGGGAAAATTTCCATCTATTAGCCTACGATCAAAGACTGCATTCTATAAATTAAAAATGCAAATGTATACGTGGTTGTAGTTTCTTTGCTGTATTTCATATCCCTGTAAGTTTAACAAATTACAATTTAAATAATAGTTTATTCTATACCAAATATACTTTTAACTTTTAGAGTTTTAAGAAATTCAAATTACCCATTTGGCATTGGAGGCCAGTTAAGCTAACAGTGAAGTAGAGGAGCATGCCCACATACACTTGGAAGCAGTACATCTAAACCAGTATTTAATTAAGCTATTCTAACGCCACCTCACGGTTAAAAGATTAGCAAATTAATCATTATATAGTACAGTATTCACTCACAAGCGTTTGTTAGTATAAAAAAACAACCATGCGTAAATTCTACGCAGCTAAGAGTACAATGCAATGCAATAGACCCTATCCTAGATATCGACGTAGACATAAAGATTGAAAAACTAATAATATTAACGTATCCATGCAATTAAAATTAGAAGAATTTGGATGCTAAATGCTAAATAAAACGTCAAAATTGGACAACATAATATTTTGTTAGGAGTTTCAGATTAAGCATTCGTTATACAACACAACCATTAATAATAAATTATATACATTATTTTTTAAACTCAATTGGCCAGGTTCTCAATACTTACTCAACCAATATCCTTCATTGATTCTTAATGCAGTGCTTATCCAACTATTATATTTTACATTATTAGTCAACAGTATGAGAAATGACAACATCACTTTTAGGACTAACGTGTATACTCTGGCTTTCGTCCACACAGTGGAATTCATCAGGGGGCTGTAAAAATGGGATAAGAAACATCTATACAGATATAAAGAGTTGATCTTCTGATAATATCCACTGTGTGGACGAAAGCTAGAGAACAAATTTTATACAAGGTAGTCCTGAAAGTGCTGCTGTCATTTCTTATATTGTTCTCTAGCAGGCTAAGGGGTAATCCATAATTTTCAACATTTTCAAAAGAGTACAAATCATACTCTTTTGTGTGACCCCCTTCCCTCCCCCTGAAAGAGTATGCAAAAAAATGTTGATTTGTGTCATTTTGAGATCAAAATTTTATCTTTTTCATAAAAGAGTACTTATGCCTACACTTTCAACACTCCCCTCCACCCCAAAGTGTATGTTTTGTGCTCTTTTGAAAATGTTGCTGATTATGGATGGCCCCTAACGCGACTACACTTTTATTCATCATTATTATTATTATTATTATTATTATTATTATTATTATTATTATTATTATTATTATTATTCAATTGATTCTTAATACTTACTTAACTAACTTATGCACTTATTTTATTATTAATACATACCCAACCATTTTGCTTTCATGTTCACGAATTTGCATTTGTTCATATCTTTCGTCTGCTTTCCTATTTACCCATATTTTTCTTTTTTCAGCTAAGCGTTTCTGAGAGATTAAAGTTGCAGATTTTAAAAAGATAAAACCTCAACAATTAAACCAAAAACATTTCACATATGTGAAATGTTAGAGTGTATATTATGCAAAATACTTTTAAAATTGAATTATTTGCACTTGATTGAAGGGTCTGATAAAAAAAAGCAATTGTGGATACCTTTATTTCTTCTTCTTGTTTTGTTTTTCGTTTGTCCCTTTCTTTTCTCAGTTGGTCTCTTTTTTCTTGATGTTCCTCTAATATTTCATCCTTCATCTTCTTAGTCAAACCTAGAGCAATTATGTATAAAATAAAACAAATTTGAACAAGTTTTCAACTAAATTGATGACAGAGAGAAAAACAATGATTGCATTGAAAATAGATCTATTAATCAATCTATAAAACCTGTATAGCGTCAAATTTATCATTAAATGCAATGATGATTTTAATTAATTGTGATGTCTCTCTCGGTGACAATGTTTTTGACTCCGACCAGGAATCTCTTTTAATCACGTTTGATTTTAGTCGGCTTCAGTGCTTGAAACACAGGAACAGAAATGTGTTTGCCTATTCCGGGCCAATTGGCCAGTTATTTGTAATGCTTTTAATAACTTCCCATGGAATATAATAAATTCATTTGAAATTGTAAACGACATGCTTGTTCTGCTTTACACTGTTGTTGTTGATTCAACCATTAGAAAATTTGTTCCAATTACTGTGCCTAAAAAACAATGTCCCCCTTGGTTCGATAAAGATCTATAGAAAAACTCTGAAAGTAAAAGAATCAAAACATAAACTTATGAAATTATACAGAACCAATTATCATTCGGAAGATTTTAAAACTGCTAGAAGAAATTTTAAAGTGAGGTTAAGCACAAGGCTTATGTCAAACAGTAATCCGGCAAAGAAAATTCAAAGAGATTCTGGTCCTGGATAAAGTCTAACCATAACGATCACTGTCTCCATCCACAATAACTTTTGGAAACAATCAAGATTTTGCCACTTCTATTGACTGCTATTTTCCAACAATCCATTGATTCCGGTTGTTTCCCACTCTCTTAAAGTGGAAAATATCTGCCCTCATAAGGGTGGTTCTAAATGGATACGTAACTATCTTTATGGTAGACAGCAAAGAGTTCTTTATAACGGTTGTACATTAGATGGGCTGCCTGTCACCTCCGGTGTCCCCCAGGGATCCGAACTGGGTCCCTTATTTTTCAATGTTTATTAATGATATTTCGTTCAATTTTAATTCCCACAGTTTATTATAATCCAGAATTATTATTATTATTATTATTATTATTATTATTATTATTATTATTATTATTATTATTATTATTATTACCGGTATTATTATTACCGGTATTATTATTACCGGTATTATTATTACCGGTATTATTATTACCGGTATTATTATTATTATTATTATTATTATTATTATTATTATTATTATTATTATTATTATTATTATTATTTTCTGATGATCTGAAGTTGTTTCGTACTGTGCGCTCTGTTAGCGACAACTTCTCCTTCAAGATGATCTGGATGAATTAGTAGACTGGCCATCGAGATGGAAGATGGAAGATATCGCTTAATCCATCTAAATGTAAAAGCCTTATATTTCCTTTAAAAAATATCCAATTGTGCATGATTATCATTTTAATTCTTGCAATATAGAATGAGTTTCTGTTCAAAAAGATTTGGGAATATTCGTTGATAGAAAGCTAACCTTTAGTCATGTCGACTTCATTGTTGCCAGGGTCAATCGTTTACTTGGAATGTTATGGCGGAATTGTCGCACTCTTGATTACAATAATAAAGTTGTTCTTTATTGTTCCTTAGTTAGATCTGGTTTAGAGTTTTCTTCAGTTCAGTCGAACGCATTTAAACTAAGTTTTTGAGATTTATTGGCAGTGTGCAATTTAGATTCTTTAAAAAGGCGCAGGCAGATATTTCATCTTGTTTTTCTCTATAGGTGTGTTAATTCCTGATTCTCGTGTAATATGTTCCCTCGTCGTTCTTTGAAAGTTTCCCGTCCCAATATGCGTAGGCAAGACCTTTTGTTTAGTTCCAAATTGTACAATCAAAAAATGGATTTATCTGTAGAATTTCCTTTTCATATAATTATGTTACAAACAGTGAGCCATTAAGTGATATCTTTCACCAACCTATTCATTCATTTTTTAGTCATTTGATCATTAATTTTACTGTGGAATTGTATTTTATTGATTTTTTTTACAATGTTCTTTGTACATTGTAACTTTTGTAAATTCATCTTATATGAATATTTTTGTACTGTTTTTAATATTTTTGAATGGTTTTATTGTGACTTTTATCGATATTATTTTGATTTTATATTTTATTACTCTATTCTCCCTGTTATTGACGTTCTCGCCGTTGGGAGTGAAATGAAATGAAATAAAATAAATGAATAAAAACTACAATGAGCCCCATGAGTAACAGATTCATTTATATAAAACAACTTTTATTCAGAACCAACAAGAACACGTTACAAAAAGAATAAAAGGAAAACAAAAATAACTCCCTCGGGTCATGTCCTTAAAATAAACGACAAGGAAGGATACAAAGCCCAACAGATTACAAAAGAAGACAGACAAGAGAAGAAGGGAAAGAGAAAACAAGACAAGCACGGAGAGAAGACAAATCGTTTACTAATCCAACTAAAATCTAATGATTATGTATGAAACTGAATATGCAGAAAAATTTGAATTTGACAACATAACTCCTGATTATGTTTTTGACCTAATTATTAGTTTCTTTTAAATATCAAAGCTTCAGGCATTGGTGGATTTGAAATTAACATTTTTCAAATTAGCTGGGACTATTATTTTTCACTTGATAATTTATATTTTAAAATTATCTTTTATATCTATATTTAATGCTTTAGTTCCTTTCCACCCTTTTATGGTCTTTATATTTTAAAATTTGTATGTATTTTCTAATTATAAACACTTGATTATGATGATGAGTAAAATGTTGATGTTGATTATACTGATGGTAATGATGGAAATGATGATAGTGATTAAAATGATTATAATTATTATTATTATTATTATTATTATTATTATTATTATTAATTTTGAGATTATACGATTATAAGATGAGAATGATGATCGATATATTGATTATGATGATGATTTGTGTCTGTGAAATATTGTGTGGAAGATCATATTAAACACAGATATGAGGATGATTTTTCTGTGAATATAATATTTATATTAAAATCTGTTTCATTTAGGTGTGTTTATTATTTAATTCTGGTACACATAGAGCTAATAATAATAATAATAATAATAATAATAATAATAATAATAATAATAATAATAATAATAATAATAATAATAACCAGAACCCTGCAGGTGCGTACGTTCCTTTGTACGTAAAAAAAGTTCTGAGAAGTGCAGGGATGTCGTTATGCAGGGCGGGGTGGGCAGCGCCGCCCACTCTTGACGTCTTGCGCCAATCCTAAAGTTATTATTAAGGTCTTCCGCCAGCCTCATACAAATTCTCCCCCCCCCCCTTAAAATCATGAAGAAACACAGGTTTTTGCTCCATAAACCGTATTTTCCGGTGAATAAGCCGCAAATTTAATACGCGATTTTCCCCTCGAAGTTTGGGGTGTGACCTATACACCAGTCGTTAACCTACTCCCAAAAAGTTCAGATTGCGAGCCGCAGCGAAAATCAGGCGCCGTCTGTCTAGCTTGGGCCCATGCTCCTACTAACTAGCCCAATTAATTAGCCTAGGCTTTGAAGGGCTAGTATTTGTAATTATACTTACTATACAGTGCTGTACTGTCCTACTACATTTTCTACGACAATCAAGCAATGGTTTGTGTTGTTTAAATAATTATTTTCATAGTTACGTTCACTCAAACAATTTTGAAACAAGTTTAATTCGAAACCGCTTCGCTCAAAACAATAAATAAAATTCTTTTCGGGAGTGTGGTCCTAGAGGTCACGTGAGCAGGTGTATTCGAAACGCTGTTCCTCCTGTGTGTTCACGAACGTGACGTAAACCCGAGAAACAATTCTCGAGTTTCGAACGGCCAAGAGCAGTTTCTATGACAACGTTTTGTATCAATATGGCGTTTACTGACACGATTTAGACGGCTTAGAGAAGTATACAGCAAGGATGTTAAACATATCTGCAATATCATAACATGTGCATGTGCTCTACACAATAAGTGTATATTGGCTGATAATGATGTGGAGATTTTTTCTACTGAGGAGGAACAAAATGAAGTGAATGGGTACGAGAACATTTTCCGAAATGACAATCGTGGTGTGGACTTTCGAAATGAACTTCTGAATACCGTACAGATGTAAAAAGATTAAAGTCATGGACACTAAGTAACGATTTCTAGCAAGACTTACTTAATTAGAAACATTTTCATTAAACTCTGGAACATTGCAATATCTCATAAACATAATAGAAAAAAATCAAAAACAACATAAAATCTTAACTGCTATCCTTGCATATTTTTTTATTCTTGACTTTTTAAAACTGCAATTAACAAAAACAAAAGTATTTTGACCAAGTTTTCTGATTAGCTTTTATCCTTTTCCAGTATGTCCAGGAAGCGATCCAACCTCTGCATTTTTTGATCATGTCTTCTTTCAACAGCCTCGTCCCTATCTTCTCTCTTGTTATCCTGTCCTTCAGTGTATGACATCAGCCACTGTACAGTGGGGCTCACGACAGGCTTGCGGCCCTTTCTGCCCACAACCTTGTTCTTTGGAATCAAATGATCCTCACCAATTTCATTATTAGTAGAATCACTAGAATCCTGAGCAACTGGAAGAGCATCAACTGTACACTCTGGCCTAATGGATGGCTTGTTCCCATATAATTTATCAAATGTGTCATAAAAAAGACATGTTTTTGGATCGTTTCCTGTTTTAGAATTATGGTCAACAGTGTCTGTGTATGATCTTTTCAAGGACTTCCACTTATTAGAGCACTTCTCTCCGCTAAAATCGTACCCTTGTTTAGCCATTTCTGCCGCAATTTCTGCCCAGAGGGTCTTGTGTGATCTTTTTCCTTTGTCAAAGACTGGTTGTCTTTCAACACGTAGGCTTACCAGAAGTTTTGTCTCGCAGCTATCCCAAATCTTTGGAACATTTCGAGCTGAAAATAATTGAAATTCAAACTTAAAGACCCTTGTAGTATAGTACATAAATTTCCATCTAAACTTCAATTCAGGGTGTACATACATGTTTGATCAGATTATGGTCTAAATGGGAAATAATTAGTATGGAATTCATTGCTGAAAATATCAAAACTGTTCACCTGGCGTCTTATCAATAACTGGCTGATCAATGTCACTGGTTGAAGGATTTGGTGGGTCGGCAGTCTTTTCTTCAGAAACTGAAATTAAATGTGAAATAATAAGAGGAAGATAAGTATCCACCAGACTCTATCTCACGCGTCCTCATAACCAATAAAAGGGAACCTAATTTGAAGTAGGCCAACACATATTCTTACCAGGTTATTTCTGTTGAGTGTCCTGATTTCCAAAGGCTTCTAAACATCTTTTACGCATGTTATTGATAAGTTTAGTATCTGCAAATGAAGCAAAAATGTATTTTTTTAAGCTACTTAATTAGGGCAGGCTTAAAATACCAATCATCCTCCCTAGATTTATTTAGAAAACGGCAACACATAGGCCTACCATTATTCAAAATCTGTTCATAAGTTGGTAAATCTACTCTGAAGGTAATTTCCACATCATCTTCGTATTTTATTGTGACATCCCTCATGCTAAAATTAACATAAAGAAAGAATAAGACAGAGAAAAGTATGGCTTTTGTATTTTTGTGGAATATAAATAAGAAATCATAGGCCTAGGCCTATATACTGTATATGATATGATAAATACATGCTGTCATACAGTATTGTCAAATAATAATACTATTGGCAGTCATCTAGCATTAAGTCTTTTTCTATACAAAAGGAAAAATAAAACGGTGTTATTTAGCCTTTGCTTTGCCACGAAAATGTTTCAGAAACTTTTTAATTTTATTTCACTGCTCCACTTGCTGTCCGATCGCAGGTTTGTCGCGCAAAATGAGAAATTCTATACACATTAATTACATTTTCACAAATGCATATCTTCCCTATCAGTTTCCCCATCAGCTGCTATCGCCCCCGTAGTAGTATCCTTGGACATTGGCAATAATACTTAAAATAGAAACTTACTTGGTACGAGAACCTGCCTCCTCCGCCATGTTTGTTCTTCATCACACCCACTATCGAGGTAGTGTGAGTTTTGAGAACAAGAACGCGTTCGCGAACGTGTTCCGTGGTATTCGAGACTTCCCATAACGTGTTCTCCGACTGTTCCTCGTTCGCGAACAGCGTTTCGAATACACCTTTGATGTCGCAACAAAACACACGTGGGCTGTTGAAACTTTCTGTTTTGGCCTAGTAAATGTAAATAAATAACACACCGGGGAGCTTTGCCTGTGTAGTCCAGTCATGCGCAGTACATATTCTTTTGGACTTTGTTACTTTTTCGAATCGTCGATCCGAAAGTATTCATATATATGTATATATTGTATTTATTTATATAATTATATATATATATATATATATATATATATATATTATTTTATATATACTGTATTTATATATATATTTCTTTATATATTTTTTTATTTATTTGTATATTTATTTATATATATATTTATATATATTAATA